>NW_009953507.1:4095156-4106398 GCF_000747805.2 Chaetura pelagica | reverse complement strand
AGCAGGAATTCAAACCTTCTTTCAGTGCAGGAAGTACTGATTACTAGATTAAGTCATTGCAAATTTTAGGCTTTCATGTTTATAGTAATTTTGTAATTGAGCATTGTGAGGAAGCAGTATATTCTGATAATTTGTAATCACTTTAAAATACATGCATATCCTTTTGTAATTCACAAAGTGGTTGTGTTTGGTTTTTTGCCTTTCATTTAAATATTTTTGGGTTGTTGTAATTAAAGTTGCTCCAGGTGGATTACTTTGCATCGAAGATGGTAAAAGTATAGACCTAACATGTAGTGTGTTAAAAAACCCTTAACACTCTCTTGAAACACTTGGCTAGGTTAAATTGTTCATTTGTTTTTACGTATCTCTCACTTAAGAAAAATTAACTATTCACAGTGTCTGAGCAATTTTCTCTATTAATGTATAATATAGTTTTCAGGCCTAATTGGGCAAAGAAATCTGACTATTTTACGTTCTTCTATTCACTTAAATCAAGGAAGAGAATCCATGTGAAAATAACTAGCAGTGAATTGTTTCAATTATTTTTCAGCTAGCAATTCTTGCTATAATATATTGCTGTTTCTAGGGTCAGTTAATAATGCAGTATATTTTAAGGCATTGTAGACAACTGTAAGGAAAATGTAGATAGTATTAAGAGGACATCTCATGCTTAGTTTATGAAGGGTTAGGGTTAGTTTATGAAGGGTTAGGGAATGAGAGAGCATGAAGGAGGGTAAATATGTTTGCAGGACTTGAGGAATGGAGAGAACTGGTTAATAGGGGCCAACAACTGTCAGGTGCCTTTAATATTTTGATCCTTTTGTCTTTGGATATTTATTTTATTTATTTGGAAAAAAAAAATTCTTTTAGCATGACTTGTTGAAATATTAATTTTTTAGTTGCAGTTTGAGTAATCCTGTTGTGGGAACTTTGTTCTGGCTTAGAGTTATGTAACTATTTCAATTAAGGACTATTTTTCATGTAGTTATAACAGTAAAAGCCCTAATGAATGTAACTGAATTTTAGGCAGGTGTGCACTCTTTGTGTGGCTTGCTAGTGACAGAGTTTATTCCCTACTGTTTTACCATATTTGTTTAACCTACTAGATGTCAGTGATAGCATTTGGTATTAAATATATGAGTGTATATGTCTGCATAAGCTCTCTTTTACTCTGATTTTGTTAAAGGTGATTTCTTTGTTTAATTAGTTAACAACTAATTAGCTAACTGTACCAACACAGTGCTACTGGTATTTCTTGGAGTACAGTAACCTTGAGAAGGTATTACTAATGAGCAGCTCAGCACATGTGTACAAGTAACTGTGATGTAGTTGGGTGATAGTATATTGCTGTATATATTTTACTCAATGTATTTGATTTTCAGTAAGAGCTTGGAACTGTGTGAACTAGATTCTTATGTTCTGTAGAATTAATCTTCTTCCAGATGCCATTTGATATTTCAAGAGGTCAATGTACCCTTCCTTTTCTAGCTTAATTTCACTGTTCTTTAAACTTAACAGTGGAGCTGTGTATTTGAGTACTTCAAAATCAGGTTTAGTTGGATGGAAAAGGTTTAGCTTGCCACATGATTAGATCACACTGCTAACTTAGGGCTTACTGCTGTCAAAATGGGTAGGTTTGCTTTCTCTTTTTGAACATGCATTACTGTGTTCTCTTTGGTCTGCCACAGTGGATCTGTTCAGTTAAACTGGCAGAAAACTAGCCCCATAATGAAATGAATAACTGTCTTCTGTCATGTGGAGGATCAGTAGTGAACAGTACTGCTGATGTGGGGATAGGAGCATGGTAGAGAAGAAAGGAGAAGCATGGTCTGTGTTTAGTGCCAGGTGGCCCTTAGGCTGCTTGAGCTGTATTACTGAACTGCACACTCATGATAAGTCTTCATAATTCCCCTTATTTTTTCTTGGCAAGTTAAGGAGCACTCAAAAGCATCTCAACAGACAGATGTAGGGTATGGCAACCTGCTTTTCCAGTGTGTTTACTTTCTAGTACTGTCTTGAATGGCCATGGTTTATTATAATAGACAACACTGTTTCATGAAATCAATCCTTCTTTAACTCTGTATTTCTAGTTTGATTTCACTCTCTTCAATATACTGTCAGATTTCCCAGCTAATTATAACGGTTTGTCTGAAATGTTGGATGCATGGTTGCATCCAGTAGACTTCTTGGAGAAAGATTTGAGACTGACCAAGTTTTTAATCAATAAATATGATAACCAATACAAGTTTATATAAAGAATATAAGTTTTCTAGTTACCAGTTTCATCTCCAAGATTAATAAAAGTAAAATACACAAATGTGTTAGTTGAGGATGTAGGATGTACCCTCGGTTTAATTTTTCGTGGATACTGTTAGGAAAGTTTCCTGTTGATTTCAGGTGGAATGAGCCTAATTAAAGTTACATTTCTCTGGCTGTGGTTAACAATTTTAGTCAAGTGGAAAAGAGACATGAAGATTATCCCCATAAGTGTATCCAATTGTTTAATTGCCTATTATTTTTAGTTCTCTATCTGAGATAAGATTAATATTTTGAGTAATGGGATTAATTGCTTATAATACCATATGAATTTCAGTTAAAAAGACCAAAACAACCAACAACAAAAAACCTGACACACAGGAAAAAAAGCAAAGCAAACCAAAACCACAACCCAAAACCCTAAGTTTTCAAGGTATATTAGAATTTCAGACTTCTTTTGAGCTTTGAAATTGTCTTCAAATAAAGGGCCATCTACTTCGCTAAAACGTAGATTCTTGAATGCTAATACCGAATCAGAAAAAAACCCTGCCTTTGCAGAGAAAAAAAGAAAAGTAATAGGGAGTCTATTGTCACATTGATGTAAAACTATGTGCCATTTTTTTTGTTCTTAGTTACCAGGGGTGTCAGAGTACAGCTTATGAAACTGAAACACATTAGTGTGTTTTAAGTCATTATGCATGTAGCAGGAAAAAACTTCAAACCTGTGATCTGTTGAGAAATAAAGTAATAATGCTTCATTTTTAAATTAACTTATTTGTTGCACTTATTCTTTCATACCACAGTTACCAATATAAAGTCAAGTTTGGGTGGCAAGGAAGAAAGAGAACCTGTCACAGTTGTATTTGTCTACTAGAGTTTTATGAATCTTCTGTCACTGTTTGCATGTAACTTGAAACAGTTAGCTTTCTATTTTCAAAGAATAAATTCAAACTAATTTTACTAAATTTTAATGGAATTAAATGTTTTATAATGTTAGTATTTACAGTCTAGATACTGTATAGGTACTATATAGATGGTAGTAGTTAAACAATTTTCAGATAATACTGTGAGTTTTACAGTTCTGTAATGTTTCATATTCAACATGCTTGTGAGGCAAATTATGAAAATATAATTCAAGAAGATGGGTCTGGTTTAAAAAATTTTACGTGAGTTTCTATTTGATAAATAAGAAAAGTATTTATTAGTTGTGTTTCTTTTACTTGGAACAATATTTTTTTTGTTATTCCTTTGTGCTTAAACTAATTTTATAATGTCCTACAGCAAACTGAAGTGCTACCTTTGTCTAAGAACAGTTCTTCAGTGTAATCTCTGATTTGATTATCTGAAACAATTTGATCCAATTTTATAAATAAAGTGGAAAAGCAAAGATGCTTTCACCTGTTTAAAAAACTTCCTATCTTTCTTGTTCTGAGTCAAACTAAATGAGGTAATAAGATGAATAAAAAAGGCAGACAAAATTGAAAGTGTTGGATTTGTACTAAGACTACATTAGTCCTCATTTCAAATTTAAGAAGGTAAATGATTTCTTATGAATATCACTTCACAGAAAAACTGTTATATTAAGAAGTAAATCTTCCTTTCTGAAGAAGAGAAGGAAAAAATGTGCTTAAAAAAACCCCAAGGAGCAAACGTCTCCCAAACTACTTTTTTTAATTATTATTTTTTTTTAAGGCCATTGTTTTTGTACGACTTTGAATAAAAGGGAAGAACTCCTACGTCCTTAAGAAAAATTGAGTTGTTCAGACTTGTCCTGTTAGAAAGTGCTCTTCCTTTTTCAGTTATATCTGCCCAGAGCTGTCACTTTAACCTACCTAAACAAGTATTTCAAATCAGTGATATATCTAATTATCATGCTGCACTATTTTCCTTGAAAGTATAGGAAGCAACAGTTGCTGTATTTTTGATCTGTGTTTGGCTGGCAAGCTTTAAAAAAAGTGTCTCAAAGGATTAAGGAAGATTGGCTATGGAGAAAAGCTGTAAAAGCAGCAATTGAAGAAGCAAACACCTACTAAATCAAAGATTAAAATAAATGTCAGACAGAGGATTTATCAGACTTAACGATTTCTGATGACTGGTAGTAATTACTTCCAGGTGCCACTATTTTAATTAATTGTTTTATCATAAAGATGCTGCTGTGCATGACTAGCTTCCCTGTTTAACAGATAATTATTATTTTTTTTTTAAATCTTTTTCTTTGCTTGCGTAAGATAGCTAAAATAGTGGCAATTGCCTTTTTTTTTTTTTTTTTCATCTTATGTGTCTGTAGGTGTAAAATTACCTTTGTCTTCCTACTCTTCCTAATATAATATCTTGTTCTGGTACAAAAACTTCTTATTGCTGTTAGGGCAAAAATAAATGGATTATACTTCCTTAAAATTACAGCTTCCTGCTGTTTGTTATTTGGTTCTATTCATTGTGAGTGGAGGCATCTGCAAGTGGGGTTTGAGGTTTTGGGCTGGGTTGGTTTTATTTATTTTGTTAAAGCAAAAAAATAAATTGTCTGCACCTTGCATATCATATGAAGGAAGAGTATGTTAAAAATATTGATAGAATTGTGGAGAAAGAGAAAGTTATTTATGATTACTGTAACTATGGGAGAGACATGCATTCCAAAGGAAGTTGCATATTTTAGTTCTGGCTTGTGCATTTGTTTTATCTCTCCCCCATGGTTTCCATATAGTTAAAATTAATGATCATCCTTCTATACTGAAGCAGCACAGAGGTGCTTATACTTTCAGGTCTCAATCTTCTCAAGCATGCTTTCCAACAGCTTGGGAAATTACTTTAATGGCTTTTGGCATCCAAATATCAAAACTTTGTGTGCTTATTATGAAGTAACTTGCAGGAAGAAAAAACTAGAAGAGAAGGAATTACTTAAGCAATGATTGTGTGCTGTACCCATGTAAGGAGGGTGGCGTTCAAATCCTGCTGCAGAGATCTGATCTAAGCGAGGGTTTTCAAATTAGGTGGATCAGTGCTTTAAACATAGCTGTAAACAGCTTTTTTTTTTTGTCTTGCTTACAGTGAGATGTATGTTTATTTCTAGATTTCAAAGAAATTCAAATACAGTTGTCAGAAGTTGGTATACTGAAACTTTTAATTTGAATAGGCTTTGCTTGTAGTTTAAATGCAAACCTTTTAAAATCATACTAATAAGGTAATTGGACTTTTCCATCAGCATGAAGATCTTTTGCTTATTTTTAATTTGGGAAATCTAAAATTTTTAATTTATACTTTAAGCTGTGGGGGAAAAAAATAATAAAGCAGAAGTGAAAAACTAAGTACTTAAGCACAATAACCAGTAAAAGAAAAAAGTTTTTCACAAAACATATTTTCTTCTACATGTTTTGTCGGCCTTATTTTATAGAAACAAACTATTTTATGCTTCTATAACACATCAATTTTGATTTTAAAAAAAAATCACTTAAGAATTGCTTTGTGATCAAAGACATTTCTGAACTGATTTGCTTGTTCTATTTTTAGTTAATTATGAGGTAAAAGTTTATTACAGCATAACTGTAATTTAAAGACTATACCTTTCTTAGGGGAAATAAAATAAAATAATGCTTTTTTTAAATTGATGGAGTGGATTTTGACCTAGATGTTTTATTATTTGGTATGATTATTTCTTTAATAATAAATTTATACAGCATTTAAAAATGATTGAATCTAATTAATAAGGCAATCTTTGTGGTTTTTTGTGCTACAGATGCATATGTAGCCATTTTAATGGGAAGTAGTTCATCACAGCAGATTAAGATAGCTAAGGAATAAACTCAACAATTAAGCCAAACAGGTAGTAGTGTTGCCTGTGCAGTCAGAGTTCATTCTTCTTAAACAAGCTTTGTTAAACCTGGTGTATGCAATTTGTGCTGAAAAGTGTGAATAGTTGGATGTCAGATAATTTCTTTTTTATAGTTTCAAATAAGTATTATTTTCAGCACTTTTAAAATTCAACATTGTATATGCAGATACAGACTGTTTTTTTAAATCTTTAAATATGCTTTGGCCTTTACTACCATTGATTTTTATTTTTTATTTTTCCTATCCAAAAATAATTCTTTTTAAAATCTGTGTTCATTTGTGGATTCTTTTTGAAGGCTGTTCCATTTTAAACCGTACAGTGATTGAGTTACTATCTCTAAAATAGCCCTGTAATCAATCCCATACCTTAAAACAGGCAACACCTGTGTTCCTGAGGCTTGGTTTAAACTTCTTTGACCGTGCTATGATTTACCCTTATCTCATTCTTCCTGTTTTGTGTTCTGTGTGTTTGTGTGTGTGGGCATATACAGGCTTGATGCTTATAAGCATTAAATGATAAACACAAACTAGATAATTAAAAAATGTGCTTTGGGACACATGTTCATCCTTTAATCTTTCATTTCCTATTCTCCAAGTACCTTTTGGATTTCTCAGGCAACTTCCTTATCAGGCATTCTAAAAACATGCTCGTCAGCATCCTGTGCTCATCATGCATATTGGATGCTAATTACTAGTCCCATAATTTGGTATCACACGCACTACTTTTCCCTGGTAGTAGACTTGGTTGACAGCAGCAAACCTATTTAAGTGATTACTCTGACAACATTCAGCACAAATTCTTGTGGTGTTCATTGTTGTAAAAATACAGCTTTAAGAAGAGATGTCATCTTATAAGCTTTTAGGCTTCTCTTTCACAATAATGTCACACTCAAGAAAGTGGCTTATAGGTTTTTTTAATGTAGAAAGTGTTTACTGGACAGATTTCTCACCTGTGCAAGTGGTTGTCAGTCTTTTATTTGGCATTATGCAAGTTCTGTCAGTTAAAAACCTGTTGTTGATATCCAAGTTACTTAGGTCTCTTTTGTACCCTGTTTTGGTGGTAGCGTTGTTGAAGTATTGAGGATATTTTTCATTTTTCTGATATCTGAATTGTTGAGTGGTAATCTTGGTCTGCAGTCTGAGGAGCCCATGTCTTTTGTTTAATTTGTAATATAAACTGAGAATTTTGGTATTTTTCAAATAACTATCATTCTTAAAAACAGGCCAACTTCTGCATAGTTATGCACAGTGGGTTATGAAGAGGAATTAAGGGTAAGATCTAGACTACTTAACTGAGGGGCAGGTGGGAAGATGGCCATCAAAATCTAGCCTAAAAAAAGACTGAGTAGAAAATCTTACTAGCAAGTATGTGGGCCCACTAAAGGAAATATCTGTTATTTACTAATTACTGTTATGCATAATCTGGAATTAGATATTAAGTATATGGAGTATTTGCTCTTTTGTGATAGAAGAAATTGAGGGTATTTGCAAGGTCATATATTAATTTTTATGAGCATAAAAATTAGATCAAAGTAACTAAGTGGAATGTTTTTTGGAGATGGTGATTTACGTTGTTCTCCAGGTCAAAGGAAATTATAATGTTCCCCAGGTGCTGTAAAATTCTTTAGAGAATTAATAATAAAGTAAAATGATTAATGTTTAAAACATTCTTATACTGATGTGTAAAGATATTTATCTTTCTTCCTGTTGTATCTTAAGGAAATTATGGCAGATCAGCTGAAAGCTAGTGTAGGAATCTTAACACTGTTAAAACAGACAAGCAGTGAAATTATTGAATCATAAAATGGTTTGGATTGGAGGGAACCTTAAAGATCATCTATATCCAACCCTGCTGCACTGGCAGGGACACCTCCCACTAGATCAGGTCCCTCAGGGCCCCATCCAACCTGTCCATGAACAATTCTAGGGGTGTGGCATCCACAGCTTCCCTGGGCAACCTGTTGCAGTGTCTCACCACTCTCACGCTAAAGAATTTCTTCCTAATGGCTAACCTAAATCTCCCCTCTTCCGGTTTTAGTCCATTAGCCCTTGTCCTCTCACTAAAAGGTCTTGCAAAAAGTCCCTCCCCAGCTTTTCTGTAGGCCACTTTCAGGTACTGGGAGGCAGCTTTCTGGTTGTGCTGGAGTCAAGAATGCATTGGGTATGTGAGAGCTTGTCTGGTAATAGGGGAATATTTGAAATGCAATATGGTTGTGTTTACCTAAACCTAGACTGATGAGATGATTGAGTTAATTTTTGAAAAAAAATTTAGCTTTGTAACTGCATCACAAAAAAAGGAAATTTTTCACTTTGGTGATTAACAGTTCTAAAGCACTTTCTATCAGATAAATATGTAATTAGGATTTTTTTCAGTGAGAGATACTGATGTGGTTATGTACATACTTAATTAGGTAATTGTTGCTGAAATAATTTACATTTAAATGCTCTATTATGTACTACTTTCCATAGAAAAACATTACCTTAGTGCAGTAAGTGACTAAATAGCTGTTTCATAAGGCTTTTTGAAAACTGAGTTTGAAGCAAAATATTAAAGATTTTCTAGATGTGGAAATATTACTGTGCACCTCTGTATGCATTCATATGCTTATAGTTTTGTGGTTTGTGTGCTTACCTGGTAACTTTTACGTTATGTCTATCTGAACATACATAATCTAAATTAAATTACAACAAACTAGAGACAAGTATGTGTGCATGTACAGCTAGAATGATTTCCTTGCACCTCTGCAAGAGATACATAATTTGAACTTGAAGTACATGGTAATACTTTTAAAAAATTACATAAGAAATAAATTTATGCAAATAAGTGCTAGAAAAAGATCGGTTTTAAGATGTTCAGGTAATTAACCTTTCTAATGTTTAAGTGTATTATTTTGTGTATTGGTTGTATGTAAAGAACAATCATAATTGATGATCCTACAGTCTTTTTTCGGCTTCACCACTGGATCTTTCTTGTACTAGCATCTATTTCATCCACTACATTCTACTCCAATGAATTAATAAGTTTTTCCTGATTCTGAGTGGTGAAACATCATTTCAAGATGAAAATCTAAGATTAGAACATGATTAAGCCAGTTAAAGTCTGTTTCATTAAAAATTAGTTTTATTTGGAAGAATGTATGCTTTATTTAATAGATTTTCTTGTATCAACTTGCTTAGTGTAATGAAAAATATTGGGATACACTAATTTATTTCCCACTTTTTTTTAACTTGGTTTAAGTAACAGGTCTAGAGAACTTCTGAATGCAGGTTGGCTTTTTGTTGGTTGCATTGGAACACAATTGGACACAGGTGGCTATTTGAACGTACTGAGGGCTGCTAATTACTATAGCAGTGTTATTAACTCATTTTCAAATGTTATGTATTTTGAATGTTTGTTCTCTTTCAGAACATGTTTTTTTCATAAGTAAAATTCTCTATGAAATTCAAGTTTTCAAGTTCTTTAATGCAAAAATTTGTATTGTACGATTCCATCTGTCTCTAATGGCAGATATTTTTTCTCATGATCTGTACTGAAAAGATTCAAGCATTTTTCTAGAAGAAATGAAATACTTCTAAAAGATTGGATATGAATATGATTTTAACATTTTGAATAGCTTCCACCAAAATAATTGACTAGGCTTCATCTCATATTAAAGCCAATGTTAGATAGAAGCAAGTCATTATAATCTTTTTAGCATGTTTATTTTCTGTTGTCATTGGAAAAAGAAATCTGTAAGTAGTTGTAAGTAATAATTTTATTTATTTTTCATTTTATATCTGCCTTTGGGAGCGGATCCAGTTACAGCTGTTTAGAAAAACTTACTCATCCTTTTTGCACTGTGGGATGTTTCAGAAGCATACACTGGGAATCACCAATGAAGAGCTAATACCATGCTTACAGCAGTGCACATACTCAGATCAGCATGTCATTGACTCCATGCTACAGCAGTTTCCTTCAGGCAACCCTTTTACTATCTTCCACAATAAGTAGATAGCATATGAATATCTCCCCAGGAAACTGAAGAAATGAGAAACAGTGCTGTGAGACTTTGTAATCAGGAAATTTTATGCAGTGATTTCTTTTTCCCCAGATACTGATACATGTCCGTGTTGGCCTGCTGCTTTCCCCCATATTCTTATTCAGTCTTTTTATTACTGCCCATTTAGATTTCCCTCATTGAAAATAAATTTAAGTTATCTAAACCCGGAACTTGTAATTTTGTTTTCAAGCACAAGTTGTAAATTGAAGTAATTTCATGTACTTTTCAGATGGTTATTTTTGTTTCTTCTCTTGCTTTTCCTGAAATCCTTTCCTCTTTCTTTTCTAAACATCTCTAGTGTGTTTATTTATTTATGCAAATAACAACAACAACAAAAAAGGAGTAATACACAGTTTGATCACTTCTTAAAACTGCATGGAAAGAGAACCTTTTTGCACTATGTGCCTTCAAAAATAGAAAAATTAGTGTTAAAAATGTCAGCTGTTATTTTACATGTTGTTCTCCCAATCAAATGTTCCTTTAATTGGAGCTTGCCTTGAAAATGGGTGGCTTTTTAAAAATTTATTTCAGTTATATGGAAAAGGGTCATTCAGATATTCAGATTCAGTTTTGAAGTTCCTCAATAAAGTGCAACAAGTAATCGTCAAATAAAGCAATAGAAACCACTGTGCGTTACTTGAACTCTTGCTTGTTTGGTGGCTTTTGTGATGCTGTCTTCTTTATTAGATTTACTGTCTTGATGGCTTCCACAGTGTAGCCCCATGTTCAGCATACACCACATTTAAATAAAAAAATGCCAGCTAATATAACAGATACAGAAATAAACTTCTTAGCTGATCTAATATATCTTTAAGTAATTAGAGTTATTCTTTGAAATCTTTGGTTGCAGAGTTTTAAACCAAAGTTTGAGACAGTTGTTTTACATTAGGGTATATA
This sequence comes from Chaetura pelagica, assembly GCF_000747805.2. Taxonomy (NCBI): domain Eukaryota; kingdom Metazoa; phylum Chordata; class Aves; order Apodiformes; family Apodidae; genus Chaetura; species Chaetura pelagica. The sequence goes on along the minus strand of NW_009953507.1, from coordinate 4,095,380 downwards.
CTGTGTAGTGTATAACTGAAACAATTCAGTTATCTTGCACATTTAATTTGGGGGTTTTTTATTCACAACTTGATTATCTGACATTAGAAGAGATGACTTAGTGATTCATGAGAAGCACAATGAGAATGAAAATTGGACTGGAAGTAGCTTATGCATTTAAAGAACATATAAAAAATCCTGAGTATTTATTTTACATTTAGGAGGCTTAAAAATTTTAGTGAACA
>NW_009953507.1:4088810-4095125 GCF_000747805.2 Chaetura pelagica | reverse complement strand
CAAGAAAGCTATATGAGTACTTCATAGAAGTCCTAGGTTTATTTCTGTAATGAGTGAGCTTGCAGCTCTGTGACATTGTTTTAAGTGACAGAATCTTTAAGTGAAAGTGCTGAAATGCTATCTACATATTTGGGTTTATACCATCACCCAAACTAGAGCAGAAAGAACTTGATGATAGTTGCTTTTCTGACTAATATTTTGTGTGTGTGTGTGTTTGTTTGGATGTTTTTTTTCTCTGGAGTAAGAAGAGTGCTACTTAGAGTGGCAAGTTTGTGTCACACCTATGTTCTTTTCAGAATGACCTGACATTTTTTTTTGAGCTTTTTATCACAATACCTGTGATGAAAAGTAGTTGAAACCATTGGAAGATGCTTCTTAAAAGTTACATTCTACTTTTTGGGAGAAAAAGAAATAAAAAATAGTCCTTCCTTGCTAGAACAATTAGAATCCGTGTTTTCCAAAATATTAATACTGGGATGTCTTTGCTTTCTGAGTTACTTCAGCCTTTTTTCAAACTGCAGTTGTTTTTTCACAGCCTGTCTTTTTTGCTTGTTGCAGGTAGTTCAGTCACAGAACGAGAAGTCTTTTAATGGGCATTTAAAGTTTAATTTCAGCTAGGTTTAGACTTCCACAGTTTAGATGTCTGCATTCTGAGGCAATCCTTTTGAGTTCAGGTTAGAGCTAATATTGAGAAAGAGAATTTTCTTTGGATGTGATTTTTAAAATTTATTTTAGTTTTCTACCTTAGAAACAAGATGTCTAATACTGCATCACTACTTGTTTTGCTGTGTTGACTGTGAAGGGAGGTGGAGACACCCACCTTAGCTGGTTAGATGTATTTTCAATTTTTTGTTGTTTTATATCTTGGTATGAGAATATAGTGTGAAAGGGTAGACTTAGAAAGGGAAGGACAAAAAAGAGGTAAGATAAGAAAGATGAGAAAGAGAAGATAAAGTCTATTTCATTTGTTAGCTTTTCATGCCCACCTGTTGAAGAATTATTGTGTTGTGCTACGGTTGATAACTTCCTTTTTGCGATAGCGTGTCATGAAAAGAAAAGGTGCTCAGAAGCAGGAAATTTGCAAAGAAATGCACTAGCGAAGTTGTCATTCTTTCAGCAAGTCTTAAGTGAAGGAAGGCCTGTGGACTACTGCTTTCAAGAGGAATTAAGTTCAATATATGTTTGTGTTGTATGAATAACTGGTTCATTTATTTTTTTTTTTCTGGAGATATTGTGAGACAGAGAATGGGTTACTCCCTTTTTCACTATTTAAAATATTAAAATGGAAGTTAGAAATATTAACAACTTTTTTTTTTTTTTTTCCCATTGGGGCATTAGTTTATGAGTATATGATAAACATAAACCTTTTAACTGTAGGACATTTTAAAGAGTTAACCTGTATAGGATATAAAAAAAATTGTTCCTCCTATAGAAGATATGTCATACGTGTTTTCTGTCTGGAAAAGTCTTTCTTTTCTAAATTAGTGGGAATATTCATTCTTGATTTCTAAACTGCTAAAAAGGGCTTCTCTGCTGAAGATTGTGGGATTTTCTTGTTTGGTTTAAAATCTCAAGACACATTGGGTTGGATACTTAATATTGATTTTTTTTTTTTCACAGATACATATGGAGCTAGTAATCTTCAATTTACTTTTTCCATATTAAGTCTAATAACTTTCAGTCTTTGGCTGAGTTTTGTGAGTACTCTTAGTAATTTTTCTGTTAGTGATTGTAGTAAGGACATGTTGATATTATTATCAATTTGCTACTTTTTTCTGTACTTTTGAGGGACCTTTCTGTTGTAATTTTTTTTGACCTGTGGAACTGGCATTTTGATTTGAGTAAATTTTGCTAAATGTACATGAGTTTAGCTACTTGTCTAATCTGAGTTAGGTTTCTTCACTATTAGAGGTTTTGGCTTTTTTTCTTACTCTTAGTCTGTTTGCCTTTAATTCTTTCTTGTTACCTCCATTGTATTCAACCATCTTTACCGTCAAAAAACTTTTGCTTTATACTAAGCTTTTCTTTAACGTACATTTTCTGAAGAGGTTAGATGGAATAAGTGGAATGAATCCAGGTGTGCTCTAGAAACTGTCTTTAATGAGGGGAGTCTAATAGAGAAAGTGATGGAAACTGAACAGAAATATGTTGGAGGGGAGTTTTATCTCCCAGTTACAGCCTAGGTTACCCACATTTTCCATGGAGCATTGTGAGAATTTGCTGTGCATTGCTGAGAGAGGAGTATGACACTGATTTCTGGGGGGTCTGTCGTTTTTGCTGGGAGGAATATGTTGCTGAGTTTGTTACAGGAGTTTTTTCTTGCTCTCAAAAGGATCTGTTTTTTTTAAAAAATCTGTTTTTATAATCTGCTATTCACTCTTTCTTAATTGTTTTGCAAGGCAGTGTTGTATCTGAGTTTATTATATAGGGTGTTTAAAATACATTGGATATGTGTTTGTTGATCTTTTAGAAACTGGGTTTTTAAAACTGTATTCCAGGGCAAGGTGTCATTCCTTTAACAGCCAGTAAGTTTACTTACCATGTTTCCCAGTATCTTAACTAATAATTTATTAGCATGACCTAATCTCCGTGTTGTACAGCTATTATTAGTTTACAATCCAAAACAAATGGTCCCTTGCAAGATGCACACCCACATATAGACAACAGTGCAAACAATAACACCTTGCTACCAGTGTTTACTAGTAGTAGTAAAATCACTGTTGTGTTAAAATTATTTTATAACGTGTAATGTTCATGGTTATTACCAGCTGACAAGTAAGAGCTTTAAGGTAGCGTAATCACATGTGACAACCTAAAGATACACTTAGGCTTCTGCAATGACATACTGCAAAGTTATGAGACAGATAATAGAGGAGCTTTAAGATACTGTATATTCTTGTTTTTTTCTTACTGTTTGTTCTATGCTACCTTGCAATTGTGTAATAGAGGAAATTCCTTTGGTGTATCATGCCCTGTTGAAGTAGAATCAAACACTTCTCTCCTCTGTGCCGCCTCCTGTGAAAGACACCAGGGCTGGGAAAGATGCTTCTTTGATTCTCATCTTGATACAGTATAATGCTGTGAGCTGCTGCAAGAGGGAAGATTCAGCATTAACTTAGTGTTCCCAGCTCATGTTAAACACTCTTTTGGGGCTATATGGCAGCTTTGGGAGTTAGCTGTCATGGCAGTATGTTCTGTGTTCTTTTAATGGATTAATTAATTTTAATGGATTAATTTAGATGCCATGTTTTAAAAATGGCAATGTGGCTTAAGTGGTAAAATTGCAGTTTGTAACGAACTGTGAATTTCTTCTAACACAATTGTGTTGTGACAACAGAAAGATCCAGTTTCTGTGAGTTAGACATCATTAGGCTTCTGTTCTTTTCCTGTATTGAGAACCAAGGAGGTGTTTGGGGTGGGGACTGGGAATCATCTTTTTCCTTTAGTCTGATTTCCTTCTCATTTCAAATGCTTGCCTGAAACACAAATTCTTCTTGAAAAGTTGTAGTCAACTTTCTAAATAAATTTCCCTGTTTTTCTAAAAACTATTTTTTGGGACTTTTTCCACCATCAAGACTAGCAATATATTTTGGTGTGTATGATGCAAACAGAGATGTGTTTTGCAGAGATAATTCATACAAACTTTGAGGGCTCTCAGAGTGTTTCTGATGGTCTTCTTTCAGGTGTGGAATGTTTAGAATGAAATAATTTATTATATATTAATTCTGGTTAACCAGGCATGATTTGAGATTTTCACAGTCTGCAAGAAATTAAGTATTCATTAACATTTAAAGCCATTAGATGACACAGTTGAGCAATAAATTATTCATTTAAGTCCCTGTTGAAGTAAATGTGTGTTGAAGTTTCTGACTAGTTATTTTCTAGATAAGTGGTTGCTGTCTTTTTTAAAAATTATTTTCCTCATCCTTGCTTTATTTAGTCTGTGCACTTCATTGACTTGTCTTTCTCTGTCTTTGCTAAAACAGAAGAAGAAGAAGTGGAAAATTTTGATGTTTCCAATCTGCCTGAGGAAGTGCTGCAGAACATAGAAGCTGACAGTTACTGGTGCATGAGCAAGTTACTTGATGGCATTCAGGTAGATTGATTTTTCTTGTCTGTAAGTAGTGGAGATAACTAATTAATATTATGGTTTTGAACTACTTTAAGTTGTTGAGAAAGAATACATCTATGAAAAACAGGGGAAAAAAAGATTTTCCCTTTGGAGAAATCTGCAAGGCCTCAAAGTAAAATGGTCTTACAGAGGTGGTGAAAGGCTGGGGTATTTATTAATTTTCAAGTCACTACTATAGCAACCTATGCTGACTTAATAGTTCCTGAAATTATCTTAATATTTGTAAAACACCCATTTAAAACTTGATACTTAGGCTACTTTACTGAGTGTTTGAGTTTTTTGTATGTGGAGAAGCTATAAATGCCAGCACAATTTTATGCTAAATACAGCAAGTTACAGACTAAGAATGGTGGATTTGTGTGCACATGATTGCATTTGTTGGCATATAAATTTATGAAGATTAGAAAGATCTACAAGAAATAGTAAATATGTAACCTAAAACCTTACATTAATGCGAGGGAGGAATTGATATCGCCTACCGTTGATTACATAGGAGTCCAAACATCTGTATTGGATATTTAGCATATTAACACACTGGAAGCTGCAATGCTGGCACACTATAATGTAGAAACTTTAGACTTCTCAACTAACAAAGAACTTAGCTGAACTAGATTTTATAGACTCTGTCTAATACCTGTTTTTCAGATCTGTGTCGTTTAAGGGAAACATTTTGAATTTTGCAAGAAAGTAAAAGTAATCTAATTTTGTCAACTCAGAATATATGCGCTAAAATAGTAGTAGTTGTGAATTCCTTGGTTACAATGAGATCAAAATTGACCTTTACTACAAACGTGAAAGTTTCTGAAAGGTGATGATTCCTATTTTGGACTGGCAACAAATAATTGTTTTTAGTGGTGTTTAGTAGGCAGATGTTTGTGTCAGGGTTCATTTACTTCTTTCAGTGAGCTGATTAGAAAATAAATTATGGTGACCAATATTTAGCAGATTGCTGCATCATCTTTTCTGTCTCTTTCTGATTATTTCCTGCTTTCAAATCGTTTACTAGTGTAGCATAGACAATCTTTTCTGAAAAGTTGTTCCAGTATTATTTTGGTAACAATAGAAATTGTTAGAGGGATTGCAAACCTTTGGTTGCTTTGTTCCTAATGTGCTCTTAAAGGATATGATGGATAAGTGCTTCTGCTGTGCTTATTAGATTCAGACCTGTTGGTAAGACCCATGTAGCTGTATTTGTTTTGAAATGCTTTGGGCAAATACTTGAAAAATGGAGGTTTTGTTTGTCCAAGTGGTTTTAATGTAGTAAAGACCCTGTAGATTGAATTTATGTGTGTGGAAAATGGCTATCCTCCAATCATTAAATCATTGATAAAGCCATAAAAATTCCTATGAATTGAAGCTGTACTTTTCAGTGAAACTAAACTAGTGTTTTCTAGATTCCTTTTTTTGATTGTTTTTGGATACAGATACTTCTTATTGTACTTAGTATGTTTAAAAGTGCTTTAGCATATTCTTGCCTGTACCATAAGTTTTAATGTGAATGTTTTATTGGCTAAGGCATATTGTGAACTTATACTTGTGACAGAGTTAATTTTTAAGAAAAATGGTTATAAAATTGAGTCAACAAACAGAACTCTTTAACTTCTTTGAAGGTGTTTAAAAGGTATTTCTCCTGGTTAATGGTCAAATGAGTAGTAGCTCCATGTTTTGTCTAGCATTGTTGAAAAGCATACTCTTCTGTTGATTCCTGTAAGAAAAATGCTGGTTTGTATATTTGAATGTCTCAGATCTACTACATTTTAAAATATAAAAGTATTTCACATATGAAAAATAATTCATGTATCAAATATATGTAAGTTATAAAGAAAAAAAAGAATTTGGAATCTACTGAAAGGAGTAAAGCCAGATGAAAAAATGCAGGCACTCCAACTCTTCTGCTTGTATCTGGAACATCTTCTGTCACAGGCCTGCTGCTCTCAGTTTTTTTTCTTCTAAAAAGAATTTCAAAGAGTACATAATTTTTCCTTAAAATTCTTTTTTCATACAAAACCAACAGGTACTGATAAGCAAAATACTTAACCTAATTGTAATGCGATTAAACAGCACTGTTTTAAAACTTACTCTTATATAAATTGAATGGTTATCAATTGGATGTATTGAAAGGTGCACCCATCTGTCAAAAGTAGGCTTGAAAGAGCGTTGTAGTTGTGGGACTGATGCCGCAG
>NW_009953507.1:4027538-4088560 GCF_000747805.2 Chaetura pelagica | reverse complement strand
TGTTGTAGTTGTGTCACTGTTGCTGCAGTTAATTCAGTGCAACTGTGGGGTGCTGCTGAGATGAGAGGATTTGCTTGCTTGTTTGTTTTTTTTCTACCATTCTTCTCTCTTGGTTCCCTTCAGCATTGATACCACTTCACTTGTCAGATAGAACAGTCGTGTAGTTGCAGGTTGAGTTGGTTGGGACCTTGACAGGCTTCAGGAGTGCAAGCCTAATGAAATTCAACAAGACCAAGTGCAAGGTCTTGAACCTTGATCAGGGCTGTCCTCAATATCATACAGACTGGAGGGTGAATGGATTAAGAACAGCCCTGTGGAGAAGGAATTGTGGATACTGGTGGACCAAAACTTGGGTATGAGCCTGCAATGTATGCTTGAAGCCCAGAACCTTTTCAGCTCTTAAAGGGGACTTAAAGATGGTAAGACCCTTTTTGCTAAGGCCAGTAGTGACAGGACAAAGGGTTTTAAACTGGAAGAGGGTAGATTTAGACTGGACATAAGGAGTATATTTATTTACTATGAGTGAGCCTGGAGGGACTGTAGATGCCTCATCCCTGGAACTGTGCAAGGTCAGGTTTGATGTGACTTTAAGCAACCTGATTTAGTGAGAGATGTCCCTAGCCATGCGGGATTGTTGGACTAGGTGATCTTTACAGGTTCCTCCCATCTCAAGCCATCCTTTGATTGTATGATTATAACTGACTCGCATTCTGGGTACATGATCACCAAATCCACTGGCAGGGGGCAAGAACTAGATGGGGTTGGGTGAAATAGGACCTGACATGATTCAGTTTAAGATTAGTCATGTCCCAAATTGCATAAGTTGATTTACATCAGATTGTAATAATCTTGTGCTCCTGCTTGCATCTGGATGTTCATTCCTGTCCCTTGCTGACTGATACCTGTTGTGAGCAGTTTGACATAGCTGAAATGCCTGATGGCAAAACCAAAAAGCACTGGTTGATTTAAGGGGTGAACATCTTGAATAGAAACTGTAGCCAGTAGGGCCAAGGCAGGGCTGTGACAGTGTAGACACAGTTTTACTTTAACAGCTGTGTATTCTCAATTTACCAAACTTGTTGCTACTATGTGGTATTCCAGGTGATCTGTTCAAGTCTGTCTGATTCTCAAGAAAGTTACTGCTGATTGTTTCTTGGAAATAATAATTAAATTAGTTCTTACTGCTCACTTAGTTTTTTCTGTGTGATCTGCTATAGATAAGTGTCTTTACAGCCGATCAGGAAAAACTGCTTCTCTCTCAAAGCTACACAACATAAAATCACAAAACTGAAGGAGAATTCCAAACAGGATTAGAGCTATTTTGTTTCCTTTTTTTTCTGTGAAAATATGTAATAAGAAACATATGTGTGACTACCAATATTTTGTATGAGATGTCTGAATAAACAGTGCAAAGATATTAAAGAAGAGGCACGTGTGACACGTGGTGGTAACTGCCATCCAGGAATCTCTGCAGAGTGTTTCCATTGACTTATTCATCAATATAGGCTTCCATTTAATGTTGGCCTACCAGTATTAGATAAGTTTAAGGGGTGTACTTGGTAATAATCAGGGTCCTGTTGTGAAGTTTTTATCTAATACAAGCTAGATACATTTTTTTCTATGTGTTTGTCTTTCCAATGCATAAGAGTGTAATGGAAAAGTGATTGTATTTGTATCCCTTTGTTATTCTTAACAGAAAACTCATTTATTTTTCCAACCCATCCTGACTGTCTTATTTTCTTGATTCCAGAATTGTCAAAGGTGTTATTAAGAAATATGTATTTCTAGGTTGAATTTTGCTACACATAGTATCTCATATTTTTCCTCTCCTCACTCATCTTACCCCATCCCTTCCTTATCCACTGTGACACTGTATTTTTAATATAACAGCACATCTTTGAGCCCCATTATGTTTTTTAGCCTAGAGAATTAAAAAGAAACTTGTTCAAATAATTTGTTGCTTTAGCAGATTCACTTATGCTTTTTTTTTTGGTGATCTGGGATTTTCTATGTAAGTATGTCTTTGGGTTCAGTTAGAGTTTTGTAGAACTTTTCTAGAAGTTCATGTTTGATTATTGCATGATAATTTGACCTATTTCATGTTCTTAGATTACTTACTTTTTTTTTCCCTCAGTTTATGCTCTCTAGTTATAGGCTCCTAAGTGGCTACACATATGTCTCATCATAATTTGATTGAAATTTTAAAAAATGATTTAAATAGAAATAATAGGAGATTTTTTTAGTATAAATTTATCTCTCTAAGATGATAGTTAATCTTGTCATCTGTAGCTATATATACTTACATATTATATATACCTACAGCAGTCAGTTTTGGATGATGATATGCTGTAATGGTTTTAATTTTCAGTGCTTTATGCCTATGTACTGCAAATTTTTTCTTTAAGTTTATCCCAGAAAGACTATCCCTCACTGTTATTTTTCTTACTTATTTCAGGAAAAACTAATGATAACTTCTAAAATCCTAAGAACATAAGGTAATTCTGGTTGGAAGGGGCTTCTGCAGGTCATCCAGTCCAACCTCTCACTTAAAGTAGGGTCAGCTCTGATGTCAGATCAAGTTGCTCATGGCTTTGTCTTGTTTGGTCTTGAAACATCCAAGGATGGAGACTGGATGACCCCTGGAGGTTAACCTGGTCCAATGTTTGATTGTCCTCATGTTGGTAAGGTTTCTTCCTATAGCCAGATGAAATACTTCTTGTTTGTTTATGCTGCTTGTGTCTTAGTCTTCCGCTATGCATCACTAGTTAAAATAGAGCTCTGTCTTCATTATAACATAGGTTTCAGCAGACTATTATTAGGTACCTCTGAAGCCTTTTTTCCTGCAGACTAAATGGCCCCAGTTCCCGTAGTCTTTCATAGGGCTCCATACCTCTGAATATCTTTTTGACCTTTTGCCCTTGCTCCATTCTATTAATATTCTTCTTGTACTGGAGTCCCTAAAACTGGATGTGGTATTCTAGATGTGGTCTTGAAATAAAATAAATTATTTTTAAACATTAGAAAGAAGAACACTTGACAGTAAAGGTGATTGAACTCTAGAACTGTTTAGTTAGAGGGGTTGTATGGTCTTCATCTTTGGAGTTCAAAATCTGACTGCATGCTGCACACATGCTCCAGGCGACCCTGCTTTGGGCAGGAGTTGAGCTTAAATGATCTCAAGAGGTCTCTGCCAACCTCAGTGATTCTGAGTGGGGATAATAATTTTCCTTCACCTGGTGGCCCAGGAGGCTGCTGTGGCTGCCTTTACTGCCAGGGCATACCACCTGCTCAGTCTGAGCTTGCTGTCTGTTCAGACTTCCAGGTCCTTTTCAATAGAACTCCTCCCCAGTGGGTTTGTCTCTAGCCTATAGTCTTGCAAGATGCCTTAATGCTGATTTATAAAAACCTATTTCTGAGAGCTGGTGTGGCTGTGTGAAAAATATGTCTAAATAAAACCACCATTCTTGATTATTTTCAACACAGTTGATAACAGTATTTTTGTGCATTCCTGTTATGAATAAGAATAATGTATTCCTAGGGTTTTTTTATAGCTAGTTAATTTCCAAAACTGTTTTGTCTTGCACTTCAAGTTGAGCAATCAAAAGATAAAATATTTCAGATGTCAATCCACCATGCTTATTATAAAGCTGGTTATCTTTAGAACACTTCTAAAGCACAGATGATGTGTGAGTATTTTTGCATCTTCACCAGTAAGAATAATGGCTGTGCATATGGAAAAATTAATTAAACATACATTCCCATATATCCATTGTAATTAGCTTTTTCAATTGCTAAATCATCCATTATAACACCTCAACAGAGTCCCGTTAATATTCAGGTAAAAATTCATGCTGATCTGAGCCACCTCAAATTGTAATGGTAATATATAAAATAGAATATAACTCTTCATAAGTATAATGGTAATAAAATTACCAAAGTGGAAATATATACATTGCATAACGATCTAACCAGATCTATGAAAAATGGCAATGAAGTATTGCTATCATTATCTGAAAATTCTTCACAGGATCTTCCAAAGGTTTATTTTTAAGGAAAAACTAGGTCAAAGGTAGTTTTCTTGGTACCTTTTCATTGAAGTCTGACAAGTGTCTTGATTATGTCTGCAGTTCATTTGAGTAGCTAGTTCAGGGTTATGACAGGTCTGTTGTCTGAGAATGTGTTTGTTAGCCAAGATAGATGTAATGAGTTTGTACTGTAGGTGTCTGCATCTGTCTCCTCTTGGCACGTGAAGCGCATGTCTTATACTCTTATATATGCTCAGGTCAAGTTTCTGTATCACAGGTACCACAGGGTCTACCTGTGCAAATGCAGTGATAGCTTGTCTAGGACTTCTGGGTATGGATCAGCCCAGCACTTCGGGTAAGCTTAGCTACATGGAGAAAGTAGTCTTTCTTCCCCCCTTCCTCACCTGAACATGGTACCACAAATGTGTTCAGGGAAAATGGGGTAAGTAACTGTTGCCCAAGCAGTCTTCAGAGGCTCCACTAAAATCTTGTAGATAATTCTAAAAGACAGTACTTCAGTCGTGCTCCAACTACTGTATAAACAGATCCTAACACCAGTCAGAAATGTATGTTTTAGAAATATGCAAGTCCTGTCAGGAGCTGTCAGAAATGCTAGCAGTGATTATTTCTGTGCGTAGTTCTTGTTTGAGTTGCATATTGACACTCTGTGTCTTTTACTGCAGCTACTATCCCTGTAACTCCATCTGTGACATAGAACTTTTATATGCTAATTAGGATTAATTTCCAGAAATCTGGATTGTTTTATGCTGGTGTCTTGTCCAAGTGGGATCCTGAGGGTAACAAAGCATCTCTTTTTTTTCTTTTTCTTGAAGCTTTGACTATTCTAAGAGAAAACAATGGGCTACTTGATCATAAATATGTTTTAAAACACTTATGAAAGTTATAGTTTTTTGTTTTAGAATTAAAATGCAAGGTGTGTTGTAAAACTTTATGAATGATAAGATGTATAATTTTAGGGATGACTGCTGATGATTGCAGACAGATTGCTTTGCCTTGCTGAAAGTGAGTTTATTGTTGAGTGGAGATGTCTATTCTGATGAATAAACAATAACTTGGGGTTACCTTTACTCTTATTCTTTTTGTTACTAGTGACTTTCATAAGGCTGTTTCTACACGATGAATCTTTTAAATTAAAATATCTAGTTTTTTCAAATATAGGTATTGGAAAGTCATGAACATGAGAAATTTAATGAGAAATAGGTTCTGCAATTAAGATGGGCATTTGTGCCTGTTCAAGATGCTAGAGTGGCTTTTCTTCTAATGAGAAATGGACAATTTCAACATTTTTAGTAATTACTTACCTAATTATACCATTAAGTGGTATTTCTCTGTTACTGTATCTTCATGTCATATGTGAGAATTAAATCTTCAGAAACATAAGTGTAGCCTCAACACATGCTTCTATCCAGAATCCTTTGGGTATTTATGCTCACATGAGTACTGCTTTTTCTCTTATATAATATGTTGGAACAAAAACTGGTTTATGGTGTTTAAAACTTAGGAAGGAAAATAAGATTCAAAATAGAACAAAAGTCTAGAAACTTTTCTGTAAGTAGGTTTTATTTTTTTCAATTCAAGAGAATGTTCTTACACAGAATACACATAAATTACTAATAGGAATGAATACTATTAAGGACAGACTTTTTTTGAGGGCAAAACACAGGCAGTATTGTGTCATTCTCTGTGACTTTTCCAAAGGACCTTCAGATCATCAAAGTCTTGTTTGAAGTTTCTCTTCATAGAGTTCTTTGAAGACTCTATTAGTACCTGAAGAAAAAAAAAATTACATTATATTGAACAACATTAGGAAGTTAATAAACGTGGGTAGAGGAGTTGTTGTAACTACAAGCTGTTGGAATGTAATTAACACAATTGTTAAATGAGTCCTGCTCTTTTGATGTGACAGTAATTAAAGCAAGTCTTCTGTTGTCTGTTCAAAACTTGGAAGAGTTAAAATGTAAAAAATCCCCATATCTGCTGTCATCTTTCTATATGTCTCTGAGTAGATTTAGACTGAATAGCTAAGGACTGATTCATGGTTGTTGATGATCTGGCTTCAGACAGATTGTTTCAAAGTAGATCTTGAAATTCTTGATACACTCAAAAACTGAGATTAAAAATGTCAACATTCCAGTTTTTAGGCATAAACAGTCCTTCAAACTCATCTACGCAGAGGTTATAATTAACAATGAGTTTGAGTCATATATTGTCAGTCTGCTTTGCAACGTATAAAATGTGCATTGATGTAGAAGAATTGCTGTAAATCTATTTTTTGTGACATTACAGAGCCATGTAGTAGGAGTATGCCACAACAATAAAGCTTTACACAAAATTTTCTGAGTTTGTACTAGCACCTGTCCATGAGAGATCTTTTTGGGCTCTCCTGAAAGGAGAAAACATCCTGTTGCTACTTTTAAAACCAAAAATGAGCTTATACTTGGTATGTTGTATGCTGTTAGAATCTGTTCTGTCCATCCCATTTTGACATGATGGATTGAAAGTTAAAAAAAAATAATAATGGAACATAAATGTGATGAAAGCTCTGGAATAGTTTATGGGTGACAGATTAAGATCTTCAACTTGGGTGACTTAGCTAAGTGTAGGAATGTAATGTAAGGCTTTAAAATGATGAGCTGCATGGTGAAGGTGAATAGGGACCAGATGCTTTCCATCATCATTTCCATGATGAGAGGGCTGGAGCACCTCTGCTATGAAGACAGGCTGAGAGAGTTGGGGTTGTTCAGCCTGGAGAAGAGGAGGCTCCTGGGAGATCATATAGTGACCTTCCAGTACCTGAAAGAGGCATACAAGAAAGTTGGGTAGGGACTTTTTACCGGGGTGTGTAGCAAGTTTTCAGAAGTCAGGGTTAATAATGAAAAATGTTGAAAGATCTTTTCATTTAAAGGAAGTATCTTGGAGTAATTTGTGGAACATGCTATGGAATACATGCAAACAGCAAGCTCCAACACACCTGTGTATGTGTTCTTGTGCATATGCACTCTCTCTTCTGAACTAAATTTAAGATGGAATTTACATTATCATTTCCAGCTTCAAGAAACATTTTGGGTAAACTGTGCCTAGCAGTGATAATTTTAATATACATGGTTATCATCATTTAGGTGTCATGCTTCCTTCTCACCTGGCCCTTCCTTCCTTCCTTCCCATCTTTTCACATAACTTTTGAGGGCAAGATGAACCAAGATTTTTAATAGGAGTTTGCTTAGAGGATTCATTAACATGTAAATGAAATATTGAAATGAGTTAAAAAAATGAATTGAGAAGATACCTTTCTGACATAGTGAGAAAAAAACCTTTTTTTTGGTCATCTTTTGTTCATGTGATAATATGCTTGAACATACCTGAATTGATGTATAGGAATACTTAAATATACATCAGTAGAGCAAAGAGACCTCTAGGTATGCCATATGCAGATTGCTTAATGTATCCTTTATATTTAAAAACTCTGATTTGAACAACACATGAAGACTTTGTGTTAAAGCTTTCCATTTGCTTCCATAAATGGTTCTGATATTTTAATCACTGGTTTTGGTGAACAGCTTGTGTGTCCTGAAAAGATAAGAAGTGCTGTGCCTGTACTTGTGCTTGGCTGCAGTCATTACTGTCAAATTACTGACAGTGTCTTTTCTTTTCCATTTGGCTGTCTCTGTTTCTCCTTCCACAATGACATTAAAGGTTGTTTTCTTTCCTCTTCAACTTTCTTCCTCTCTTGAAATTATCCTGTCATAATCTATTTAAAGAAAAAGGTGGGAGACTTTGTTTAGCTAAACCATGCAAAGTCTGAGTTTTCAAAATAGAAAGCATTCCTGATAATGATAACTCTAGGAAAAGTCATACATGCAGTATATTAAGAAGTAAGTAAGGTTCTGCATCATTCAAAGGGCATTGTTTCCCCGAGGTTCTTAGCTTAGAGAGCTGCAAATTTGTTTAATTTTCTGACCCTGGGAAACAATTTTTAATACTCTGAAATGTCTTCTGTATGTTTTAAAGTAATAAAAATCAGTGTGGAAAGGCAAAGGATCTAAAATGTCAAAATTGTTGATGCGAAGATAAGAAAATTTGCATTTTCAAACTTAAAAATACTTCCTAAGGAATGAGTAGAAAAAGCAATATAGTGTGAATTCATTTGTGTAAGTATATCAAGTAAATCTGTTTATATATGCACATAAAAGGATATATATTACTTATACCTACAAATTTGTTGTATATATTTATTAATATACGCGTTATATTTATATATAATAATACGTAGTTGATTCCTTCTGTGTATGCTTACAGCTGCCTTTGCCCTAATACACCAGATGGCATTCACAAATGCTATTTGCATTCCTTTTTCCATGTGTAATTGAAATAATTGCTGAAGTCACAAAGAAAGATTTTCAGTTTTATTACAGACTCATTGTTATGAAGTAGTATTTTGGAAGAGGTTTAAAATCAAAATAACATGGATATATGTTGAACTTACTGAACAGTTGTTTTGGTAATACATTTAACATGCACTTAAAAAGCATATGTGTTCTTTTTATCACTTCATAAGATAGTAAGATTTTGAACAGATAGTTGTCAGTACCATGGCTGCCTGTGGTGATTAAAAATGAGTACATTTGTTACAAAGTGCATCAGTGACGCAGAATCTCGTTGATACGTGGTTGAAAATACTAGAATCTAGTTTGATATATTGCTCCTGTTTAGACAAAAAATGCTAGCAGTGTGTGGTGCAAATACTGCAACATTTGAAGGATATTAAGAACACAAGCAGTACCATCCTTATTTCACTCAATATTGCTTTCTCAGTGTATCCACATGAAATGCTACCTTAGGACTTACTTTTCAAGATAAACACCTTTCGAAGTTCTATCTTACTGTCAGTGTTCAGAATAGAGTAAGCAAAATGAATGGGACTTGATGTCCAGTGATTAATCATGCTTTTAGAAACTAATCTCTTTTCTTCCCCCCTGACCCTTTCTTTTTGTGAATGAGAGAAGTCCCAATTACATTTGTGCAGTACATTTCCCCTCAATTTTCTAATCAAGCTTATTCCATTTAAAAGTTCTGTAACTTAAAAAAATAAGGAATTACCTAATATGTATCCTCATGTTTAGTCCAGTCAATAATTGAAATAATTTATTTTAAATTATAATTATTTTTGAGAAGTCCTGCCAGACCCAGTTGTAGTTACAGGTCAGTGAGGTGGTTATACTAACCTCTACAGAGTAAGTACAGACTATTAACACAAAGATTTGAGACTGAAGCAAGTTTTGAGCCCTTGTGACATGAGCTCTTAACCTCTTTTGTAAGATGGAACTAACTATGTGTTAAGTGTGAACTAGATACTGTGGCCATCCAGCTATGAAGCAGGTTAGCATAGTTCATTGGAAGTGTGTTGAAAACTATCTGAGCAGAATGTCAAGGAATTTAGATACTGCACACCAATGCATGAATTTATATATCATAAATTCTGTTGTATTCATGCATACTTTGTCATATGTAAATTCTTATTAGGAAGTGTCGAGAACAGTGGTTAGAAGTAGAAGGCTTTTTATGTTAACTGTTGGCTGAATCTCTGTTGAGGCAGGACAATCCTATTCTCAGTTTCTTACAAAATTTTCAGAGTTTGTGTTTTGTTTAATATCAATGGTCAAAGTTACAGAAGGGATGAATGAGGAAATATCACAAGAATTTGCAGGATGAGTAATGAAACATCCCTGTGGGGACCTACATCTGTGAGGGGGAATAAGTAGGAGAGTTGAATACTTGAACACTTTCCCCCAGAAAGTTAGTAGACAACTTGTATTGGGTTTATGAGGCAAAGATTTGGTAATGTGGGAGCTGCGGGGCTGAATTCTATGAGAAGAAGCTCCTTGTTGAACAGAGCCAGTTCAAGCCAGCTCCAACATGGACCTGTCACTAGCCAAAGTTTACGCTATCTGTAATGCTTGAAGTGCCTCTGTGATAATATAGTTAAGAAAGGAGGAAAGATACTGTGCAGCAGCTGTAAGATGTGTGAGAAAAAGTGAGAGAAACAACCCTGCCAGACACCAAGGTCTGTGAAGAAGGAGGGGGAGGAGGTGCTCCAGGTGCTGTAGCAGAGCTTCCCAAGCAGCCTGTAACGAAGACCATGGTGAAGTAAGTTGTACTCCTACCGTCCATGGAGGTCTGTGGTGGAGCAGGTATCCACCCACAGCACACGGAGGACCCCACATGAGAGCAGGTTGAGATGCGTTGGTGGAAACTACAGCCAGTGGAGAGCCCATGCTGGAGCAGGCTCCTGGCAAGACCTGTGGCCCCATGGAGAGAGGAGCCTGTGCAGGAGCAGGCTTTCTGTCAGGACATATGGCACGTAGGGAGTGGCAGAGGTGAAGTGCTTGGAGCTGACCCATTCTCCTGCACCACTTGCTGGAGAGAAGGTAGAAGAGTTGGGATAAAGTTCAGTCAGATTTTGCAGCAAGTATCACCAATTAAATTGTATGATAGAGGAATTAAAATCTTAACAGCTATACTTCTGTGTTGCCCTTATAAATAATTAATACATTTCAAGAGTTTGATGTATTTTTGTCTTTAAGTGTGTTACTAGCTTTTTCCTTCACCTATAAGCACAAAAAGAACAAGAACAATAGATAACAGAACACTTTTTATGTTTGCCAAGTCTTTCTCACAGTTTCATAAACTCCAGAAAGTCAATTACAAGTGTCATAGGAGGGAATATGTATAGTGTAGTTTAATTAGAAGAGATGACTGGGGGAGCCAGCAAAGATCTTTGCAGTTAGATGAGTCAGCCCAAGTAGAAGAGTGACTCCCAGCTGTGTTAATTTCCAGCTGAAATAATTAAAAGAGAAATAAATGAATAAGCAAAATATCAAATATAATGAAGAGCGAAGTTTTCTGTTTTCAAATCCAAGATGACAGTTTTGGATTGCATTTCCAGGTGTACATTGAGTAAGTGATGCTTTGTGAAAGAAAACAGTTTTGGATTCATAGGTCACAGTTGGCAGATGCACAATCTGGGGAGAGACTGATGATCGAAGTAGTAGTGTTTTGTCTCTGTGTTCTGACTTTCAGTGTTAAATACATGAAGATACTTTTCCAGAGGATCTGTTATAGATTAAATAATTGAGTACCATATTGCTATACTTTGAGCACAGTACTACTTCTAGAAATGCCAGTTTCCAAACATTTTTTAAAAAAATTTAATAGAGGTTTCATCACTAGAGTTAAGTTATATAAAGAAAAATTAATACACTATTTCCTAAAGATGCTGTATCCTGCATATGATACATAAGTAACACAGGAGTGTGTCAGATGTATATACAAGGTATTGTCCCAGTGCATGGGATAGTTTATCTGTCCCCAAAATAGGACAATAGTAAACTTGAATTCTGTGTAAAACTTTGCATTCTTTAAATTTTGATGTTATGTTGCACTGCTGAGGATGCTCATGTTCTATTTGAAAGACAATGTCAACAAGATGAAACGGTTGCCTCTTTTAGTTGGTGATTCCTGTGGAAAATTCCAAAATTCAGAGAATGATCCTTGCTCCCTCATCAACACTGTTTTGATTTATACATCAATATATCAGCCACTGTGAAAACACTACTGCTAGGTCAGCAGAGAGCTCTGCTAGATTTTTAAAAATTACTAATATTGTGTTCAGTTACAGGTGATAAGAGCACATAATAGTTTTCTTGATAGTGTAAATCACTGTAGTTTGCTGATGTACTATAACATTTTCCTTTGTGAAATGTTAGGTTTCATATTTAATGGCAGTTTAATCGAACTTGAAGATTGAACTGCAATTTAATTTCATAAAACAAATCAAAACACCCATGTAAATATAGTCAAGGAAGTCTATAACTTTTTTTTTTTTTAATAAGAATAAAAATGTCTTAAGATACATAAAGACAAACTGATATTCATCCCTTTAAGGCCAAGTTAAAATCTGAAATGAAGTCAGGAAAAGTTAATATTCGAGCATTACTGAATTATTTTTTTTTAGGATTATTTTGGGGAGAGTTGCTCAGCTTTCCATTTGGTGTTCATGAAGGGATTATTCACACAGTAGCAATTGAAAAAAAAATTACTCCATTTTTTCTGTATATGTAGTTGTTACATCAAACCAGCTTTACATAGCAACTTTCTTTTAAAATAT
This sequence comes from Chaetura pelagica, assembly GCF_000747805.2. NCBI lineage: Eukaryota > Metazoa > Chordata > Aves > Apodiformes > Apodidae > Chaetura > Chaetura pelagica. The sequence goes on along the minus strand of NW_009953507.1, from coordinate 4,076,350 downwards.
GGATTGGTAATTTTCTTTTCTTGAATCTCTCTATATGGAAAACCATAACAAACTGAGTCAAGTGGAGGGATTGTCAAGCAAATATTTAGAAACATTGCTGTGTGTTTACATAATGTCTTTATTTAAAAAGATAGATCACTTTAGGGTTAAAGTGGAGATATATTTCTCTGTATCTCAAACTGTAGTCTATATTATAGACCTGCAATCCAAGAATAAATTAAAATAACCCAAGAGTTAACAAATTCAAAGAAATACATGCAAATAAATACCCTGCCATTTTTTCTGTGTAGCTTGTGTTAGATTTTGATTTGTGATACTAACTGTAACCTTGGGTTCAGAACAGTTATGACTCTATTGAAATAGACTTGATTTCTTATGCTGCTGGAAGGTATTGTTCTGAGCTTCTGAAGATCAAATTCTTACACCGTCACTGATTAGGGTTTAAACTTTCATATTTCCTACATTATTTGTGAAAAAACTGTAAATTTATGAGGAAAAAACCCCAAACCTTTATAAAAATCTGTAACATGGCACATGTTGGCATTTAAGATGATAGCCTTTTAGAGCTACTTGGACTTCTGCAATAACGCTGTAACTTCAGGGCCACTGGATTAGCAAGTGGAGAGTAATTGGTGCAGTAATAGCTATAGGACATGCTGTTAGAGACAGAGACTTGAAGCAGGACTATACAGATGACTTACTAATTATCTCTAGAAACAGACCTAGGAAATGTAAACACAAAACATGAACACCTTAAAGCGTAGAGAAATACATGGATTTGAGTAAGTAATTGAAAGAAAAGAAACTTCTTCCCCCCCTACCCCCCCAAACTTAAACTTACATATGGTCTCTTCTTCAGGATAACTACACGTTTGCACAGCCAGGAATTCAGAAGAAAGTGAAAATGTTGGAAGAACTTGTTAGTCGGATTGATGGTAAGTCTCAAAAGCTTACCTAATTTCTAACTGGTGTTTTGTTGAAGTGTTCAGTTACAATGTTTGCAATAAGTCAAGCCAACATCCCTGCAGTTGCCTGCAATGGTGGGGTAACAATCGCCTTCCTCAGATGAGGTGTCATACTCAGTCAGTTTGGCATGCTGGCCTTTGCAGGATCACTGTCATGTATCATTTAAAAGAAAGCCACTGGAGCATGAGCCACTTTCATTACTTTTTATTAAGGCAATATAATCAAAATTCAATTGCAATTTCTTTGCAGCAGAGTAATGGTCACATACAAAAGGCAGCCAGTATTCACTTTACATTAAGCTCAATGATTGTTGTAATTCGGCGAGTCACAGTGGTTGTTTATGGTTGTCCTTCGGCACTATGTTTTGTGCCTTGGTGCTATCTGGAATGCCTGAATAATTTCTCTGTGGAATCCAATTAATTATGAACTCTGGAAATAACATCTTTAATATTATAGATAAATTACAGTGTATGCAGGGGTAATTTTAGATTATGCTTTCATGTTTTAGCAGGGCACTTTGAAATATTTTCTACCTTCATCCTTAAAATAATTCCCTTCATGAAATGCTGACTGTCATATTGCTCGAACAGAGTTTAATTAAATGAAATGCAAGAGATAATGCTTGCCCATTCTAAACATACTCTCTTGATAGTTTGTTAAATTAATGAATAGGGTATTAACAAAATGTTGCCAAGCAGAACCAGGCATATATTTGCAACACTAGCCTGTCAGCGATGAGATAGAAAAAATATTTCTTGCTTAGCTTAGTATTTGATAAACTTCTTGGAAAGATTAATTCCATCTTTTCACATACTGTGAGTTTTTCTTGTGCCAGTGCTTACCTTAGCAGATTTTGGTTTGACCTGCACATACTTGCATCCTGAATATTTGATAATGTTCTTTGTTCCCTTTTGTGGCATGACATGATTTTTAATTATCGAAACTAACAGCAGGAGAACAATGATTATGTAATGTTACATTGTCATTGTAAATTTGTGTAAAATTTTTTGTTGTAGATGTATTCCTTGTTGAAAATTTAAATGAATATGGAAAGTATAAGTGGATGATTTTATAGATAAGGTAGCAAAATGTTTATATTAAATTATTTTTAAAGCAATGTGTTTTGTTACTTCAGAAGCAGTCTAACACACTTGCAGTGTGACTTTTTTAGCAATTGATTACATAATAAATAAAGTGCTTCCTGAACTTAATAAATTAAAAAAAATCACAAATTGTTTAATCAAGGTTTTAAAATGAGAAATAACATTCTGATAATAAACCGTAGGGTTTTGTTTAATAAAAATATTAAACACATTATATTGTTTAGTTTCTAAGGAGGAAAGAAATGCTGGAGGCTTGTTTGTACCTTCAGTGCTTTAGGGATATAGTTAAATATCTATTCTCAGTGATTAGGTTTAGGAAGCATTTTTTAAAGACTTTACACTTAAAAAAAATACAATTATAGCAAATTGCCTTTCTATCTAAGGGGAGAGAGGCAACTGGGATCAGGCTGTAGGAACTCCAGGAATGGAGACTTCTGCAGCCTCCTTCAGTAACTGTTGTGTGATACTATTATGTTTTTTTAAAATACGAATAATTAAGAGTACTGTCCACTCAATTACTGTCTTTTGCCAGAAAAATGCACCAAAGTACATGTAAGATTGAAATAAAGTTTTAGTTGTTGGGTAGCTAAGTGTGGATGTGTACTACTGTAATTTCTTAAATTTTTGGGTGCCTCAGGTAAGGGATCCTGACCTTGTTGACTTTTCGGTGGAATCATGGCATAGTCCTCTCCATTTCTTCTTGCTTTTGTCTTTTTAACTTTATGCTGAGTCTGTAGCTAAAGGGAAATTTATGGTTGATATGAGTTCAGTAACTTTGTTTTTAAAAAATAAATCTCATTATTTGTATTTACTGTAAATATCCTATGTGCTACTTAAGGTTATTGTAGAAAAAAAAATAATATTCCTATTCCTGCTATATCACATTATTTTCGTGATGCTGGGTGACTGCATGGTGAACAGAATCTTAACATAGTAAGTAGCTGCGTGAGTGGATGAAGCTTGTACAGTTTGTTTGCTAATGGAAATGGATTACCGGTATATGAAAAGTGATGCTTGCCCTTTGGAAAGTGTTAATGTGTTATGTTAGTGATTCAAGCAACCTTCATTAGCCCAGCCTTATGGATCACAACTCCTCTCAAAGTAACTTGTCCTTGTGCATATACTGCAGAACATTGCAGTAGGCTTCAAGCAGCTGAACTTTTATATTTATTTCATCATAATCACAGTCTGCTTAAACTCCATAAAATAATTTTGATAAATCGTGTATTTAATGGAATTTTTGAGTTTGACTTTGAATATTGTTATAAACCAGACGGAATCTGAATATGAAACATTATTGAATTTCATTTAGCTCTTTGTCATCATCAGATTGTTCTAAGATTTATTGTAAAAATACTGAGAGTGAAGATCAAGAAATAGCTCAATAATACAAGAATCTGTTAGGGTTAGTTGTGACTAATTATCTTTCTTTGTTTCCTGTAATGTCAGTAGACCTTTTCTTCTCTAAATCAAGAACCATCTCTCATGGTTTGTTAAAGGTCACATTCATGTGGCATTCTTTCTTTCACTTTTACTTCATTTAGGCTTGAATGCAAAGAAATGTGGTGTAGGATTGTCAAAATTAATTCAGGATTTGTGTTTCCAGATTTTATAGATGTTTAGCATTTGGCTAGTTTCATGCTTGGGAGAGTCTCAGCTTCCTCAGTTTACTGTAATACATCTGCTAATTACATTAGAGTATGAGGAAGCTGGAGAAAGCTGAGCATTTTAAAATATAAGTAGTATTAGGTCTCTACAGACATTGATAAAATGTGTTGAAGTTGTGTGACATTCTCTCTAAATTAGCAAGAAAGCAGTTCCAGGAAAAAATAGCCTATTATATATTAACTTTTGTTTATGTCAGATTTTTAATTAGCATTACAATAAACTATAAAAAGCAATATTGACAACTGAACTTGGTATAAATATTCTACATCTTCTGTGAGGGTAAATTTGGGAAGGTTGGGGGTTTTTTGTTTGTTTTTTTTTAACAACTTGTGTAGAAAAAGTCCTGGGGTTTGCATCCGTATTCTGCACACCCTGATCTGTGCTTATCTTTTCTTAAAATTAAATACATTTTGTGTTTATTAGTGTTCAGGAATCTTGCACTGGTAATCACCACTTGTATTGTAGAATTGGGCCTTAGATCTTATTAACAAGAAATGGAAAAATAAAAATGCAGAAAACTATTAAAAAAAGAAAAGAAGGAAAAAGCTCTTACTGTTGCCCCCTCCCCCCTCCCCTTTTGAAAATAGATGTCATGGCAAAATATCTAAGGACATACACTTGTAATAAAGTTTTTTCACATCATGGCCTTAAATTTATAGTTTGCATGTATTTTTGAAATTTATGCACAAAAAATTTTACAGTTTAAATCTCTTGTATATATTTGTGTTACGTGTATATTAGCAGGTAAAGTTCTTCATTAAACATAGTAATTGAAAATGTTTTCTTTTCATAGGTATTTTTGTTTATCCACAGTGATAGAGCTTATTTAATTGTATCATTCTGTGTACTTCTCATGCTTTGAAATATTTGATGTAGATGTGTCTGAAAGTCTGGTTGATATAATTCTTAATGTATTTTTAATGTTTTTTTTATTTGATTGGAGATGCTTATAAAACATCCTTCTTTAGAACAGGATTAGTGATGGTAGAATTGTCCTTTCTAATGTTGGAGATGATTTAAGAGCTGCGTGTTCTTTCTAAGCTGCTAAAGTTTCAAACGTCCAGACTTTACTTGGGATTCCTGTAGTTGCTCCTCAGAACCTTGTGTTGGTGTCTTGGCGTTCAGCAGGTTCTTGTCTCAGGAGATTCCTATTCCCATAGTACTGTCCAATGCTTCAAACACAAATGTTTCACCATTCTGTTCAGACCTTAATTTCATATGATTAGTTAATCCCAAAAAGTACTTAGAGATATTTTTTGAGTAGTTTTGATACTTCTGTAGTTTCTAAAAGACATTTATGTGCTGATTGAACTTTTTAAACTGCAAGTGAAAATTGTTTAACTTTTTTGATTAGGAAAACCTGAATCTCAAAAAGACAAAAAATCAGCAGTTACTAATTTATTTTCTTACTAAAGTCCTACTGTTTACTAAGAACTTGCAGAACAAGTGATCTGTTCAATATACCGTGATAGATATAGATTATCTAATTTGGGTTTTAATTTGAATCTTGGGTGTTCATACAACGAGCTGATGATGGAACTGTGGTAGTAGGTGACATTCGATCAATCTTTGTTACGTATGCAGTCATGCTGATGGTTACTTAAAACTATGGTTAAAGAATACTTAATTGTATGTGCAAACTTGTGTTCATTTATAATTATATTGTAAAGCATTTTACTGACACCTATAATTTTGAAATAGGATTGTGTTGAAGTATCTGGAAAAAAGAGCTTTAATTGTAATAGTTAGAAAAAAAGTCTGGTATTCTTTAGCCATGTGGAATAATTTTTAATTGAGAATGGAAATAGAATTTATTTAGACCTTACTGTTGCTATTGAAAATTAGTGATTAATAAGGACCTTCGCTCTTAGTCTATATTTATATGTCAGCTTGGTGCTGAATTGATTAAAAGTCTTGTACGTATTTTTGTAATTGTTTTAATTAATTTGTGCTGCTCTTCTTTTTAACAAAGCGATCTTACTTAGCTCACCAGTAGCTATTTTTTATCTGATTTCATGGTTGTAATTACTGTATTATACTTTAATCCAGTCTTAAGTGCTGCTCACTTGGCATTGTAATTATTTAATATCTCTCTTAAATAATATTTTAGTTTTAACATGGAGATTATATTTGTATGCTATTACAGAATTTAGAGATATTAGCAAGAGCTGAGGCTGACTGTAAAAGAATTTGTAAATTCCTGACCTTTGTAAGCACTTTAACTTTTAAATAGCCCAAACTTACTGTTCTCATGGCAAATTAAACAAAAGGGAAAAAGAATTTTAATGTGATAGGGAATTTGAAGTGCTAGGCATAACCCCAGTTATGAATATGCATAGTTATGAGTTAGAAGAACAGTCTACAGAAGTCCAGTGAATGGTATTTGGAAGTAGAAGTGTCTCATCAAACATATTTCTCACTGTGATTTGTTGCACTTTGAATATTAAGTTTGAGTTCCACCAGGAAACACAAGATGTATTTTTAACTTTTAGCTAGAATAGTAGATCTTCCTTGATTGCTATTGTTTTTCCTAGTTGTTTTGTCCATTTTTCACTGAATACCAAAGAATTGTTACCTGCCTTGATTCCTTCTTCCTTCCTTCCTCCTTCCCCTCTGATTCCCTCCCAACTCTAGTATTTTCTTCTTTTGCTTTGGAATTGACATTTTGGGCTTTTTAGTATTGGAATATCAGCTGTATTGTTTGTGTATGAAGAAGATGTTTCAGTCATAGCTCCTAGCTGTACGTTTAGTGAGCTAAATTCAGATACACCCGTATCTCTAAATTGCAGGCCATGAGGAGAATATAATTTGGTAATATTTCTGGTTTTATGCTAGTAATTTTGTACAGGACTCTTCAGTTTATTTTTTGAAAATGCTTTTATTGTAATTCTTACAATGGGTGATTTTAGCCAGGTATGAAAAGCAACATAATTCTGGAGTAAGATATAATCAGCATGTAAATCTTTTACTTGAATGCTTACTATTACTTGATGCAGAATTGTGTATCATAATGAGATCTTGTCTTCAAATGCATGTTTATGATATTTAGAATGTCTTTTTCAGTAATTGGTAACTTCTTTTGTTATAATCTTATACTAATAAAAATAAATACACATAACTAGTAATAAATCATTGCCAAGCTGTAGTCTTGACAGAATTACTTTTCTTCAGACTTTTGTTAATTCAGGTTAGGAAGTTGCAAGCCTTAATCTGGCAACATCTGGCCTTGAGATTTTTCTCCAGACTCTTAATTTACATCTACAATAAACATACTGTCTTTGAGCAATGTAGAAGTGATTCAGGAAGGGAGAGAATGAAATACAAAATTTGTTCTCAGTAGGTAGAATACTTAAAAAGAAAGCAATCTTTAATGTCAATGTTCTTTCTTTTGGACAAGGTTCAATATGTGGGACATATAATTTAAAGGGAATGGCAATGTTTAAAGAATGTAGATGTAGGAGAAAAGATCTCAATGTTTTATTACTAAATTAACTGAATGGATGGTACACGTGAGCTGCTGGTGGTGAAGTTGGTTGTGGTGTCCCTAAATGAATAAATGAAGTTGCACAAACTGTTTCATGTTAATAGTCTGTCTATGAGATTAGACTGCAAAATGGACTGCAAAATAGCAGAAGACAGGCATGGATGACCCTATCCATATAGGGGCTGTTGCTGTCAAAGGATGATTGTTCCCTTAAAACGTCTGGAAGCTTGCAGGCTGTACTTAAGAAAAACAGTTCAAATGTTTGTGCTAAGTCAGAGATGAACCTTAAGCAATCCCTTCTTTTCAGGACATTCGAGTCCCATGAATGCAAGCTTGCAGGGGCAACCCTAGTGGGTAATGCTGTTTCTAGTAAGCTCTGTTCTAGATTCTGTAGTTTATTTGTGTTACAATACTATCTTTTTTAGTAGTTTACCCATACTTACAGAAAGTTCAGCTAAATAGAAAGAAATGCCTACCATAGTACTGCAATAAGTAGAATAAATTCTTGTTGGTTGCAAGCTTTGAACAATTAAGAAAAAAGCTATAAAGTTTTGTAGATGGAAGCTGTCAGTCAAGTATCAAGTCAAAGCATTATGAAGAAACTGGAAAAGAAATGTTACTTTACCCTATTTATTTAGATTGTGCATAAGATCTCATACTTCTAATGGGCTGGACCATAAAACTTCTGAAGTTAAGAAGTAGCAGTATTGCACAAGGAGGGAAACATCACTTTTGCCTAGGCAGTATCACACAAATTGTGGCAGTGCAAATTACTGGTTTTAATCTAATGGTCAGAAGAATTCCAGGCTTGCAAGCACATCCCTTGTGGATGACTTTGGGATTGAGCCATGTCATTTTCTTTTTAAAAATGAATCCTTTTAGTAATGGAGCTGTCAGAGTTGTAACCTATAGAGATCATCTAGTCCAACTCCCCTGCTAAAGCAAAGCACATTACTCAGGACTGCATCCATGTGGTTCTTGAATATCTCCAGAGAAGGAGACTCCACAGCCTCCCTGGGCAGTCTGTTCCATTGGAAATGATGAGTGGCAAAACGCAACTGGTAATCTGATACTGTTAATAAAAGGTAAATGTGTGCATGGTAGTGTAAGGGAGATATCTCATAAAACATGAGGTAATGAAGTGCGTAACATTGTAATATTTTGACCATTTGTCACAAGACATTTTAAAATTTTAAATATGAATTTGGTATAACCCATGTTATGAAGCTTCATTATCACCATTAACTGTCAAATTGGGTGGTCATAAATAATTTCTTACTACATTTTACTGAACATGGGTTCAGTAATAGTTCAGTCACCCCTAGGTTCCTCCAGAAGTCTATTACCTGCCAAATATTTTTTGTTGTTTTAAAAAATGTCATTGTCAGGGAACAGTCCAGAGGACTAATTAGAAAATTAAAAGAAAGACAAGCTCCTATGTTAATTCTGCAGACTTCATGCATTTGAAAAGGAAAGGGTTTAAAGTTTTGAAACAATGGTTCTTGAGGTGTCATGCTTTCTTATTAGGTGCCAATGTTATTATCTCTGAAATGTCAGTGATTTTTAAAACTAGCAAGATGACTAATTCAAAAACAGAGAATTAAGACAGTGGAGATTCTCACCTGTAGTAGATGTGAAAATGGTTATCTGAAATGTCAGTGCCTCATGCTCTTTGCTGTCTTTGGCTTGTCTTCCATTATGTTAGTCTCTGAATGATTAATCCATAATGCTTGCCTTCACTGGCATGGTCCAGAAAGAAGAAAATCCTGCTAGATTGCTGCTGGAATACAGAAGCACTACCATATTTCTGTAGCATATTCTCATGTGTTAAAGAAGCAATGCACAAACATCACTCTGTATGTAAATGGCAGTACCAATAAGCCTCTGAGGCAAATGTTGGCTCATTATTTCGCTGTTCATTTTTTACTGGTCCCAGGGGAGTTATTCTTGTAGCTAGTGTATGCTTTTCAAGAATTGTGTGTCTCTTCATGAGAAATATACACATTTTTCTTTCTTTTGTTGAACTAAATGGCCTAGTTATCGGAGATACTTAGCTTAACTGCACATCAGATAATTTCTAACTCCCATTTTATCAATACTTCATAAGTATTTAATTGTAAATATAAAAAGCATGAGTTGTTAAAAACCAAGTGTCCAAGTTATGAAATATGAATGAAAAATGAACTTTAAATAATATTCAAAAGTGTCAAAATGTAGGTGTAAAGTCAAATGTCAGGAAATATTGCTAGGGTTGATAGGAATCTTTAAATAAAGGTCAAAACCAAAAGGCTAATATTCTAAAGTAATAAATTACATGGATGCAGTAGCACCATGCTGTGCCACTATAATTTGGAAATTCATGCATAATTTTAACATTATTTTACAGTTCCTCTTTGCTTGTAGGTAAACTTTCCTAGGCACTCATTCTGATGATATCCCCTAGTCAGGGCATCAGTTAAGTTGTGCTTTAGTACAGGTTATTTCTGTCCTTATGTGTGACTTTGTGATTCTGTAGTCATCTACAGCTTTAATTCTGAAATCAGTAAAATAGCATGAGAAGCTGACATTAAACACTAGCAATAAATATTTTACGTGCATAGGTCCTCCTACCATAGGAAGCATCTGTTTAAGGTGGCTAAATGTGATCAAACTGATATATCCAATAAGTGCATTTATTAAATTACACAGAGTTGTAAATGCTTTTTATGTACAAAATACTTAACTTTGGTGGCATGCTGCTTTGGAATGCATCTGTGTAATGTATTTTAATTTTTAATCAGAAGACTTGCTTTACCAAAACTTTATATGTAGATTTATTGAAATTATTGGGAGACTTATTAAATGTAGTTCTTCTTTCCTTTTGATAAAAGAGCTGTCTTTTTCAAAAGCTGTAAAATAATTTTCCTATCAGAAACCATAGTAGATCTATTTTCTATAAAATAGTTGAAGCCTGAAGGCTGACAGTAATTATATATCTTTCTTTTTCATTCATGCACGTATGTATTTTCATTGAAATGGAAAATCTTAAGTTTAGATTATGACTGTCCAAATTACCTTTATCAGCAAAATAGCCTCTACTCATGATTACTTACAAAGTAGGAAGAATTAGCTTTTTTAGTAAAAGCATCTTCTATTCCAGCCTTGCATCAATTATATATAATGCACAGAGCTTAGTAGCCTATTCTTCAACTTGTTTAGACTAGAAAGCAACTTTCGAGAAATTAATTAGGCCTATTAACAACTGTAGTGGAAATATCACAACTGGCACAATTTATTGTTCTTCATTACTTATTTTCAATGGCTACAAGCAACCAAATTAGATTTGTTTCTGCTGTGTGAAGAATAAGAATGTTTGTGAGTTAGTAACCAGTTAGAAATACAACTGACTTTTTTGCATCCTGCTTGATGCAGTGGATTATCTAATTATGGTAATCTGCAATATAGTTGTCTAAATGCGACATTTAAAAAATAAATTTAACGTAGTATCTCATTTAGGTATATCTAACTTGTAGAGAAATCTGCCTAGAGCAAAGACAGACACACAGTAGTAATTCTGAGCTTGTCCTGAATAACTAAGCTAATAACATTGTGCTGGGTGAAGAACCAGCTGAACTGCAGGGCTCGAAGGGTTGTGGTGAGCAGGGCTACATCTGTCTGGCAACTGGTCACCGGCTGTGTCCTTCAAGGTTCATTTCTAGGGCCAGTTCTGTACATATTTTTATCCCTGATCTGGATGCAGAAGTTGAGTGCACCATTAGTGAGTTTGCTGATGGTACCATACCAGGAGAGGCTGTTGACTCTCTTTAGGGATAAGAGGACTTGCAGAGGTATCTGGATGGACTGGACTGGAGCATTGGGTGATTTATCATTAAGTGATAAATTTAAATCATAAGTGATTTATTTATTGTTTGAAAAAATAAGAAGAATAAATGCCAGATTCTGCACTTGGGAGGAAGTAGCACTGGGTACAAGCATAAACTGGGAGAGGAGTGTCTGGAGAGCAGCCTGGCAGAAAGGGAACTGGGGTGGCTGGTTTACACCAAGCTCAGCTGTGTGCCCTGGTAGCCCTTATACTGGCTGTTGTCTCTCCCCCAGCTGGGGCAGGTGAGGACTTGCAGAAAGCCTGGGAAAGAGGAGTGTGAAGGTCATGGGAGGATCTTAGATTTGTAAAGGAAGGAAGCTGATTGATCACAGAGTTCTTGAGACTGGAAGGCTGAGGCTATTATGGGTGGTAGAAAACCCATCACAAAGTTCTCATGTAGTTCTAGAAATACCAACAATATGTAGGCACAATATATAGTAGTAATGCTGTAGTGCTTTTCCTATACACATAATGACAGGGAAGGAGAGAGATTATCCAGGACCAGATGAGATCACTTAAGAGGGCATAAGATCATTACCTTTCCACCCTCGTTCTCTCCTTTTTCACTCCCCATAGTAGCAGTTCAGTCTATTGTATAGCAGAGGCATCTAATTACCTAGTTAGTTATACATAAAAATGATTCATTTAAAGATTCACACTTCTTTATGTATAGCTCTGACTTTAAAGTTCCTAGGAGAAGTAGCAGATAGTTTTAAGATGTACATAAACTTTTTTATATATTTGTCTTTATTTATATAACAGAAGGATGTGACTTCAGGAACACACATACCAGGTTTGCCTACAAGTTCGTTAACTGCAGACAGAGGCTGAGAACTGCCATGGAGAAAAACTGGTGCTTTATACATTTCCAGGAGTATTTGTTTTTAGACACCATTGGAGACAGAATGTTGTGATATATGGGCCTTTCATGTGAAGTGTTGTGACTGGTCTTGCTTCTGAAAAAGCTCACTATTGATTGTTTTAAAAATCTAAAAAATTTTGACTTCTTGCTTTGGTATTGAAACAACTGTACCATATTGGCTGACACTTTCATATAGCCACAAAATGCATAGTGGGGAAAAAAAATAAATTGTTTATCTTATAATTTAACTTCTGCTACCTGTATCTTTCAGTAATGTTTCCTGTGACAGTGCTGCCACATCCTTGGAATTATTTTTCTTTGTTCATTGAGTGTTTCAGTGCTTTTTTAGATCTTTCAATGAAATACGAAATTTGGAAGATCAGCATCTACTCATTGTTTTAGCTGATAATACAACTTTGTGAACGTGAGTGAAGAATGATCTGGGTGGCAATATCTCCCAAAAATGTATTTGTATAAAGACAAACAGTAGGAATGGCTTATTGAGGCTTTAACAAAGACTTCTTTTCATATTTTGTCAAAATAAGACATTAGCATTTCTGCAGTAATTTTCATTTAAACCACACCAATGTCATACTCGAGCCTGTTAGCCAAAGCCTCTTAACAGAATGTCTGTGATTCTTTTTGGAGGAAAGTCTGCTGAATGTATCAAAAAGCATGTAGTAGATTAGTTCTGTTAGCTCCAGCAATAACCAATGCAAGTGATTATCTCAGCTTTCATATGGTAAATGTCCTACAGTAAACATAGTATATGTGAGTACTGGTTTAGAAACCATTGCTTTGTGCTGATTCTTGTTTGTGTGTATTTGTTATGCTAAGAAATTATTTAAGCTGCAAATTATTTACATTTTCTCACTGTGTTTCGTATACATTAATCTCACTTTTTTGTCTCGAGTGAATACAACCTTTACATCTATTTCCTTATATTTGCCTTGTTAATTTAATATTGTTTTCTTTTTATTACCAACACTTTTATCATTGTAAGCCATTGTTGTTTGCAAACCTTGTTTCTTGTAGTCTCACCCCAAGTAATTTGTAGCCTGAGAAATTAATGAGGATATATGTATCTAATAATTTCACTTTAGAACTCTTTATATTTTCTGTGGTATAGTGTAAAGCTCTAACTGTAAACTTTTCTTAAGATAGCATAGTGGAGAACAGTTGTTTAAGCCATCTAGCTTCTGCCTTTTAGAGGCAGAAAAATAATTCCAATGTAATGTTCAAATAGTTGTTTTTATTTTAGGGATTTTCATCCAATTCTAACGTGCACCACCATGCACATGCACCATGCATGTTTTATTTGTTTGAGATTGGAGGATTGTTTTTATTTTTCAAATAGTGGTTTTGATACTTACAGTCTTCAGAAAAGTTGCAGTTAAAATGTCTGTTTGTTCTGTCTTCAGAACAAGTTCACAGGCACTTGGATCAGCATGAGGTGAAATACTTGCAGTTTGCTTTCCGTTGGATGAATAACTTACTGATGAGAGAAGTCCCTTTACGATGCACCATCAGGCTGTGGGACACATACCAAGTAAGTACTGATTTAAACCTTCATAACTCTGACAGTGAATTTTGGACATACCGGTGTGTTTGCATGTTTTGTCTTGAGTGTTTTGTATTATTGCCATCTCAGAATTGTCAGAACAGGAGAAAAAGCCTTCAGTGTTCACTACCACTTAGAAACATGTAATGTCTTCCATCTGGTGTCCTTTTACCTCCTTTTGTCTCACTGTGACATCTGTTACTCATTTAAATATCTGTTATTACTTTGTATTTTTTCCAGTGGAAAACGTTTATTCTTTATAAGATCTTTTTGATAAACTGAAAGATTGAGCTATTTAAATGTTTCAGTCTAGCTAATTTTTCTAATTTTGTATAATTTTGTTGCTATTGCTGCAGCATTTCTAAGTCCTGAAAATATTTTTACCATGTCTACTCTAGCACTGCATCTGGTACTTGATGATTAGTCTCATCAATGTGCTAAAATAATGTAAAAGCTCTTTCTTAATCTAGCTAACCACCTATGCGTGTCCAAGGAATAGCCTTTTTTGCCAAAACTTTGCTTTGAGCTCATCTATTTTGAGAAATGTCTTTTGAGGACCACGTGTGTGTTTATTTTGCAAAGTAACTGTTGCTTTGCTGAAAGGACAGAATTTCTCATTGCTAGTCCATAAGCACCTGTCAGGTAACAATTCAATGGGATCTTTATCCATAATAAGTGGTTCTAATTACTTAATTACAATTTTGAGCAAATTCAGCTGCGTTACAGTAGTCCTCTATAGTAATTAAGAGCTTAATATTTATGTATTACTTGGGATTTCCAAGTGTATCTTTTAAGTGAAGGTTTCTTATCCCTAAATATCTAAATGGGATTCTTATACCTAAGTGGGATTATTATTTTTTTATACTAAACATGCTTAAGGAGTAATTCTGTGATTTGACTCAGCAGGTGCAGCAGATCTGTACTGTGTTCTGGGCTTGGTTATTTAGCAGACCGTTTCATGTGCACTGCTTGGTGAATGGTTTATTAAAAGCATCTTAGACTGTCATCTGTGTTGAAGTCGCAAGCCAGTACTGGGGGGCTACCAGTGGGGAAGAAAAGAACAGTTTCCCACAGTTGCCAAACCTTTTCTGAAATGGCAATTCCACAAGTTTCATATCAGATTTCAGTTGTGCTTACAAAAAAATGTGTTATCAACCTTATAATATGGATCTTACCAACCTGAAAATATGGATAATAAATTGTCCCGGCCTGCTGCGGAGGCACTACCTGGGGAGAAGAGAATTTATCCAGAGAGTATCCAAACACACTGTTGCTAGTTACAAAAAAGCTTACTGAAGGAAAAAAACATCAGTAAAAAGAAAAATTGGCTTCATCCTGGCTCAAACCAGGACATAACCAGGACGGGTCTGTTAGGGACAAGCACAAGAGGAACACACCATGGCCCAAAGTCAGGTCGTCCAAGGAGGATTTAGTCCCACCGGTGTGCTCTGTTCGTTTCCTGAAATGCCTGTATGCTAATGCACGCAGCATGGGGAACAAGCAGGAGGAATTAGAGGTCTGTGTGCGGGCTAAGGGTTATGATCTAGTAGCAATAACAGAGACATGGTGGGACAGCTCACATGACTGGAATGTGGCCATGGATGGATATGTGCTTTTTAGGAAAGATAGGGCAGGGAAGCGAGGTGGTGGAGTTGCTGTTTATGTGAGAGAGCAACTAGAATGTATTGAGTTTCGTGCAGGGGCTGATGAGGGGCAAGTTGAAAGTCTGTGGGTAAGAATTAAGGGGCAAGCAGGTGCGGGTGACACAGTTGTGGGGGTCTACTACAGACCTCCTGATCAAGGTGAGGAGGTTGATGAGGTTTTCTACAGGCAGCAGAAAGCAGCCTCACAACTACAGTCCCTGGTCCTCATGGGAGATTTCAACTACCCTGATATCTGCTGGAAGACTCACACAACCAGCCTTTCACAGTCTAGGAGGTTCCTCCAGTGCATTGATGATAGACTGAGAGTGAAAAGCCTGACAACTGTGTAACAAACAAGAACATAGTAGAAAAAAAATGTATTGTACTGAAGCTGAAAATTCTTTTTGAAAAATGTCAGAAGACCAGGTAGATTATTAAGCAATACAGTAAGATAATTATTTGTTTGCCTTGTTTGTACAATATTAACTACCTAATTTGTAAGGCATGGTGATAGAATTTAAATGCTAATAAAATCTTAACTGAGCTGATGTAATCACAACAAAACAGATTTTATATGAGTACATATCCTGTGTGGAAGGAACAAAATACCCAGCAGGACCAGAACCCTGGACTTCCACAGGGCAAACTTTGGTCTCCTCAATCATCTATTAAGGGAAATCCCATGGGACAGGGTGCTAGAAAATAAAGGAGCTCAAGATAGCTGGTCAACATTCAAGGACCACTTCTTGCAAGCACAGGATCAGAGTGTCCCAATGGTTAGGAAATCTAGTAAGGGTGCTAGGAGACCTGCATGGTTAAAGAAGGAACTACTGGGCAAACTTAAGTGGAAAAGGAAAATCTACAGATCATGGAAGGAGGGGCTGGTCACGTGGGAGGAATATAGGACTGTTGTCAGAGGATGTAGGGAGGCAATTAGGAAAGCTAAGGCCTCCTTGGAACTTAACCTTGCAAGTCAGGTTAAGGATAATAGAAAGGGCTTTTTCAAATACATAGCTAGCAAAACTAGCAGTAGAGGCAATATTGGCCCATTGAGGAATGAGGTGGGAGCCCTGGTGACAGAGGATATAAAGAAGGCAGAGGTGCTGAATGCCTTCTTTGCCTCTGTCTTCACTCCTGCAGGGTCTCCCTATGAGCCCCAGATTCATATAGCCCCAGAAGAAGTCAAGATAGAGGAAGAGTTTGACATGGTAGATGAGGATTGGGTTAGGGATCAGTTGAGTAATCTGGACATCCATAAATCAATGGGTCCAGATGGAATGCACCCAAGGGTGCTGAGGGAGCTGGCGGAGGTCATTGCTAGGCCACTCTCCATCATCTTCAGTAAGTCATGGGCAACAGGTGAGGTGCCTGAGGACTGGAGGATAGCAAATGTCACTCCAGTCTACAAGAAGGGCAAGAAGGAGGACCCGGGTAACTATAGACCGGTCAGCCTCACCTCCATCCCTGGAAAGGTGATGGAACAACTTGTTCTTGTGACTATCTCCAGGCACATCAAGGACATGGGGGTCATCAAGAGCAGTCAGCATGGTTTTATCAAGGGTAAATCATGTTTGACTAACCTCATAGCCTTCTATGAGGAAATTACTAGGTGGATAGATGATGGTAGAGCGGTAGATGTGGTTTATCTTGATTTCAGTAAAGCATTTGACACCGTCTCCCACAGCATCCTTGTAGAAAAGTTGATCAGGTATGGGTTTGGTGATCAGGAAGTGAGGTGGATTAGGAACTGGTTGAAAGGAAGGAGTCAGAGAGTTGTAGTCAATGGGGCAGAATCTGGTTGGAGGTGTGTGACTAGTGGAGTCCCACAGGGGTCGGTACTGGGACCGGTGTTGTTCAACATCTTCATCAACGACCTGGATGAGGGTATAGAATGTACCCTCAGCAAGTTTGCTGATGACACTAAGCTGGGAGGAGTGGCTGACACACCAGAAGGCTGTGCTGCCATTCAGAGAGACTTAGATAGGTTGGAGAGTTGGGCGGGGAGAAACATGATGAAATTCAACAAGGGGAAGTGCAGAGTTTTACATTTGGTGAAGAACAACACCATGTCCCAGTACAGGTTGGGGGCTGAACTGCTGGAGAGTAGTGTAGGTGAAAGAGACCTGGGGGTCCTGGTAGACAGGAGGATGACCATGAGCCAGCAATGTGCCCTTGTGGCCAAGAAGGCCAATGGCATCCTGGGGTGCATTAGAAAGGGTGTGGTTAGTAGGTCAAGAGAGGTTCTCCTCCCCCTCTATTCTGCATTGGTGAGGTCACATCTGGAGCATTCAAGAGAGGTTCTCCTCCCCCTCTGTTCTGCATTGGTGAGGCCACATCTGGAGTATTGTGTCCAGTTCTGGGCCCCTCAGTTCAAAAAGGACAGGGAACTGCTCGAGAGAGTCCAGCGCAGAGCTACGAAGATGATTAAGGGAGTGGAACATCTCCCTTATGAGGAAAGGCTGAGGGAGCTGGGTCTCTTTAGCTTGGAGAAAAGGAGACTGAGGGGTGACCTCATCAATGTTTACAAATATGTAAGGGGTGAGTGTCAGGGGGACGGAGTTAGGCTTTTCTCGGTGATGACCAGTGATAGGACAAGGGGTAATGGGTGTAAATTGGAGCATAGGAAGTTCAAGGTGAATATCCGAAAAAATTTTTTTACTGTGAGAGTGACAGAGCACTGGAACAGACTGCCCAGGGAGGTTGTGGAGTCTCCCTCACTGGAGACATTCAAAACCCACCTGGATGAGTTCCTGTGTGATGTACTCTAGGTGACCCTGCTCTGGCAGGGGGGTTGGACTAGATGATCTCTCGAGGTCCCTTCCAGCCCCTAAGATTCTATGATTTTATGATAAATGCAGTGAATCTACAAGAGCTGGTAAAGTTTGTGCAAAGTTTTTGCTAACAGCAATAACATTAGAGATTTGTATTTGTTCATTGTCAGAGGGGTGTTTTGACACTAAAGATTGCCTTGTGTATTAGCAACTAACTTTTGTTGACTTATGACACGGCCCGGATTTATCAACCCAGGAAGGTTAGAACTGAACCCCCTTGCTTTCTGAGCTCCTGCTGCAATAGAGGAGCCCAGGTGTGGCTGGATCCAGTCCTGTACATGTCACAACTCAGACTGCGCAATCCAGGGAGATTAGGACTGAACCCCCTTGCTTTCTAGACTTCCTTCAGAGAGGAGCCCAGGTGTGGCTGGGCTCAAAATCCCTTCTCTCAGACCTGGTCTTTTCCCAGAGAGAGTAAATGTCTGATGGTCCGAGTAAAAGCTCGACCATCCAATACCCCTTGATCAGCTTAAGGTGCAGCGACACACAAGGTCTGCTTCTAACAAA
Organism: Chaetura pelagica; assembly: GCF_000747805.2. NCBI lineage: Eukaryota > Metazoa > Chordata > Aves > Apodiformes > Apodidae > Chaetura > Chaetura pelagica. The sequence goes on along the minus strand of NW_009953507.1, from coordinate 4,057,863 downwards.
TAACACATTTATTACACTAGTAGGAGTTAATACTGAACAACCTAAACAAAACCACCTGCATATATATATTAAGTAAGGAAAATGGGATGAGAAGAAAAAGATGGGGGGCGGGGGGAGAAAAGAGAGATAAAGAGAGAGACAGAGGTAAAGAGGACAGGAAAATCACCAGTCCTGGATCCAGCAATGTTGGTCCAGCCAGCAGGGGAGGGTTGGTGTCCATGGTCAGTGTTGATGAAACTCCCAAAGCCCACCATTGCAGACCACTATTTTATATGCCTAGAATGTTGATTTCACAACGAGTACCTGTGATTGAGCCATACATGTGTGAGCAGCTGAAGTGGACCCGTGCCCCCTCCGCCCCTTGGTCATTGTCGTTATCTCAGTTGTTGTCATTATCTCATCTCTGCAGGCCCGAGGCTGAATGCAGGCCATTCCTGCAGTCTCCATCCTTCCAGGCAGGCCTTTTGGGATGCGTATGAGCAGGGGCTACAATGGGGTTTCAGTACCATTTCCAGAAGTAGGTCAGGAGGGCTGGTACCTCACAACTTCTAACTCTGAATAAAATTACTCAACATATTGTATCAGAAATGGTGGGGATATCTCCATGCTCAGTGTCTGTGCTGTTCTACTCTAGATAACTATTTTAAATGTTTACCATCAAAAGCTCAGAAAGTGTCTGAAGTTTACTAAAGTTTGAATCAAGGTTTTATTTAGGTTTATTTTATTTCTTAAGTTGCAGTGTGCTTATGTAGCTGCATACTTCTCTGTTAATGGGGAAGGAAGCAATGCTGTTAGAGTGATGGCATCCGTTATAATCTCTTGACTAGAAATGGCAATAAAAGTCTTTAATATCAATGATTGCATACTGATACTTAGGGCAGAACAGTGTTTATTTTTAAATTTCTGTATTTTTAAGCTGCTTAAATATTGAGTTCAAAACTCTGTTTGATTTCTGGGCAAAAGAAAGTTTTAGTCCAGTTTGTAGCTGGAAGAAAATCTTTAACAATTGCTACCAAATAATCCTGGTAGTGTTATACTGACTGCTGTTTTAAATGGATAAGAATATTCATTGGCATCTAAGAACTTAATTTCATTTACTTTTCGTGTAGAATGGAGTACATGTATTTTTCATTACATTGTTCTTGTGATCTGATGTTCTTACATAAAATACCTTTTTGTGCTGTCTTTGTGCAGTGATTTTTGCCTATAAGTACCTCTGTAGTAGCACGTTATTTACAGAACAGACAATGACAAGTTTGGTGGGGGGGAAGAAAAAATTGTAGCATGTATGTATATTAGTTTTCAATTTTAAATGCATGGTGACAAGTGAAGTGTGAATCTTTCCAGTTCAAGTATACAGCCTAATATTTTCTCCTGCCAGGACAACTTTTTGTTTAGTTCCACTTAGCTGAGTGCTGTATTGCCAGCTCACCAGTGTGCTGATGTGCTGGAAATGAGTCACACACTTAGGCTCATTGGATACAAGGCAAGACAGGCAGGTGAGATAGGCACTGTTTACATACATAGCCTTGGTGTCCTACTTTACAGTTTTATTCTAGTGTGAGGAAAATTCAGTGTTACCAAGGTATCTGAAGGCTTACAATGGAAAATAAATGTAAAATAAAGCATATAATCTACTGTGTGAAATGCCTAGTTACAAAGATTTACAAAAGGTATATGAAAAAAAAACCAAACACCGATAGGATTTGACTGTATGGGTGAGTAGATTTATTGTCTCACTGCTGAAAGAAGTTTTCGTCCTAGATCCTGTCACTGCCACTCCTTGGCAGTATCTATTACTTTTCTTCAGATTTAGCCCAGCGAAGAGGCTGATGAGAACCACAGCCAGTGCAAGAGAGAGAGGGTGAGAGAGCAGACCTTTGATTTGACCCTAGTGTTTAATCAGGATGGTTGCTTGTCCTTTTCCAGCATGTTTGCTGACTTTTCCTAAGAAGATTGTCTTTCTGGTTAAATAGTGTTTTTCTCAGGTTATGTCCCTCTAAAAAAATCCGATAGACATCACCCATTGCTGGTGGAACCTACTGGCTTCACTTTTTCTGAAGCCCTGCAAGTGGGTCTAGAAAATTTTTTTCCTCCTTGAAATTTAACCTTTCTGCTTCATCTAGGAGACTGATGCTAGCTTTGCTTAAAATAAAAATTATTTCATATTTTTGGAAATATAAGTGTGTTTTCATTTGACCAAGTATTATCACATGTATATCCTTTCCTTCTTCAAGGAGGGAAGAAGTTTGTTTTCCCTCTTCTTGCCTTAGTTTTAATTTTTATTGTCATCTACCTCATGTTGAACCTCATATTGACTGACATGGTAACAGACACCTTTTTTAGCCATTTATTTGTTGGTATCGTTTATGTAGCTCACTGCTAGCTTTTGCTCAAAGTGAGGGTTTTTTTAAAGTTACATTTTAATAAACAAGATTTATATGATTTTCCAGAAATGCTGAGGACCCAAAAATCTTATTGAAGCTCATTAAAAACTGCAGAAGAACTGATTTTCTCTTTATCCAAATGGAAAGAAGTTTGGTTATAGAAACTGTGATACCACCACTTCCCAGAAAATAAAAGTCTTGACCATTAATAATTGAAATTTAAGAAATGCTAAAAAATGAGTTAGTTTTTTCCTGTGTTTCCATTTTTCACATAGACTCAATCAGAGATTCTGATTCCTTGAGCATGAGAATTATTTATCTGTTTTTCAGTACACTTGTCTTGTGATTAGTATTTATGTAGGAAAAATAAAATCAATTACAGTTGAAACAGGAGTGCATTTCCCAACAGACACAGAAGAATCTCTACAAGAAACATATTATTACGACTTTGTTCTCAATCAAAGCCTTAAGCCACCTGAGACAAGAGACTCAAAATACATGACAGCAGATTTAATTTTTCATGGCCAGGAATATTTTTCTTTTCATGGCAGTTCTAACATCTCTTTTCTGTATTGAGTCTGTGCTATTAAGTAGACAATTATTCTCATCCTTTATTAAGTGGGAGCATAAGACTTTTCACTGTCCCAGTCACCTGGGGTTGTTGTGGTTCTTTTTTTGTTTTGTTTTGTTCTGTTGTTGGTTTTTTTGTGTGTTTTTTTGTTGTTGTTGTTGTTGGTTTTGTGTGTGTGTGTTTTGTGTTGTGTTTTTTTATACAAAGCAAGGTTTAGGACTACAAAGATCCTTGGACCAGGGTAAGTGGACAACAACAAACATTTTGATTGAGAGCAAAAGTGAGAGGAAGGTATATGCCCTCCCATCTGGTACTACTTAGAAGCTTTATTACATCTCTCTCTGTTACACATTTTTTAAAAATGCCCATTGAGTATTAGTATCTAATACTATGTATCTAATTGCTTTAAAATATGTTTAAAGCATCTTATGATAGTGATTTTTTCAATTTCTTTATGCAGTGTGAAAATAAATTCTTCATTTGATTTAGCAAAAGATTCTTTTGAATTTGCTTTATTTCTTTGCTAATGAGAAACTGTCAAATCATTCTTTATTCCCTTTTTCATCATCAGCCATTTCAAAACTGTTTTCTCTCTGTATGCAGTAACTCCTTTCCAAGCTGAAAATACCTGTACTTACAGAAGCTACATCATGCTTTTTTTTGTGCTTAACTTTCTTCTCGGTACACTTTATATTTGTACTATAAATTTTGTTTCTCTTCTACACTGAATTAAAACTTCAAGAGATGAGCACACGTTGCCTTTCCTCCTGTTGAATATGACTGCTTTCAGGTATCTGTTCATAGTTAGTCCAGCTTGTCTGTCTTAGGGGTTAATGTCAAGGACAGAATCAGCTGTGTATGCTCTGCAGTGTCTTTCCCTCTGTGTGTATATCCAGACTGATTTTCGTTTGCTGTTTTATTTTTATTCAGTCACACAAAAGCTTTCTGCAACATTTTTCAGCCAGATTTATTTCTGACGAATAAAAGCTATCCTGAATAATTTTGCATCTCTTCGAAACTATTTTTTTTCAAGACTGCTTTGTAGTTTAGTGAGGAGCACAGACTCTGTTCTGTTATTTTTGTCCTTTTAATTCTTGAACGCTTTCTGTCTTGTTCAACAACAACTTAATTTTTTGTCTTGCATGGTGACCTTGTTAAAAGTTTCTGGATGTCTGACTAGTTAACAACCAATTACCAACATGTGGGTAGAATCATGTCTTTAAGGTTTATAGGCATTTGTCATTTTGATTGCAACTGGTTAGTGGGTTATATGTTTCTAGAGTAGGGGAGACAAGTGTGGTGGGATAGAACCTCTCCTGCGCAAACATAAAACATAAGTGTGAAAGTTTAATTTTCTTAGGAAGTAAAGGTAAAATACTGTGTGACTTGGTAGTGACTCTTCTTGTCCACCTGCCATATACCATCAGAAAAATCAGCTCCTGTATTAAAAAGCATCAGTGGTCTTTGGAGCCTGTATACACATCATGCCTCTCCCTTTGATTCTGCCAACTCTTGTTTTTTCTTGGGGATATTTTTTTTAGCTATCTGAGGGCTGGAATTCACCATCCTGCTGTCTACTGAACCCAGCCTTGATCTCACCCACATTTACCATAATTCAAGAGCACCTTTTCACATTTTCTTTAAAACTAAATCTAAAAGTGAGATTTAAATCAAATTGTGTTCTTGGACACCATAGTAAAATGTGAACACATAAGAGAAGGACTTTTACTGGCTATATAAGCATGTTCCCATTTAAACAGAACATCCTTATTCTAACTACATTTCTTTGGATGTTTCTAGATCCTTTTGTGTTCAGCAATTCACTGTTTTCCTTTATGTCAGTAGGCTCCTGGTATATAAAGCTTCCCTTTAGTTTGAGCAAATGAAAAATTCTTATGCTTTTTGAATATTTGTCAGGCAACTGATGGTCATCACCTTCTACCACAGGGACAGTGATCTTCTGGAATAACTTTGTTGCTAAGGCAACCTCCCATTGACAAGAGTTGTGCTCATTAGGATTTTATTGTGGCAGGCAATTATATTTCAGTGGTATAGTACTGAAGTCAGTGACCTCTTATTGTTTATCTTGTGCAAAACAATCTGAAATAATATAAAACTTTAAGAAAAGAAGGTAAAAATGTTAGTAAAAAAAAAAATAAAACTGCTTAGTTTTATGTATGTATAATTTTGTGTGGTCTTTTACATGCACAAGGATTATGTGCACAGTGAGGAAAAAACAATTTACTTAATCAGCTTTTCAATGTGACCTTAAAATACTTTTTCACATTTATATAAGATCTTAAGTTTTCTCCTGGAAAAGAGGAAAGCCAAATGCTATTTGTAGAATAATAATAATAATGTGTATATACAGTCGGTACTCTCGTGTTGATCATTAAGTTCTAGTCTATTAGTTGTTCCTGTTTATTTTGCAGTTCATTATTGAGAGGCAGGGCTCCCAAATTTCCAATGAAAGCAGACAAACCAGGTCCTGATTTTCATTGAATCATAGAATCACAGAATGGTTTGGGTTGGAAGGGACCTTAAAGGTCATCTAGTTTCAACGCCCCTATTATGAGCAGGGACACGTCACACTAGTCCAGACTGCACAAAGCCTCATTGAACACTTCCAGGAAGGGAGCATCCACAACCTCCCTGGGCAACCTATTCCATTGCCTTACCACCATCATGGTGAAGAATTTTTTCCTAATATCTAACCTAAATTGCCACATTTCAGTTTAAAACCATTACCTTTTGTCCTATCACTGCCCTCTCTGATGAAAAGCCCCTCCCCAGATTTCCTGTAGACCCTTCAGGTACTGGAAGGCAAATATAAGGTCTCCTCAGAGCCTTCTTTTCTCCAGGCTGAACAGCCCCAACCCTCTCAGCCTGTCTTCATAGCAAAAGCTAGACCAGAATCTTCCACATTCAGGTCCCAAACTGTGATCGACTGTTATAAATCCTCACTTTCCCCATTCTGTATTCTATGTTTTGCTTCTACATGGATTTAATCCATCAAATAAAATCAACTTTATACCTGTGCCAACCCTTTACCTCTCCTGATTCGAATCTTAGCTATATCACTTAATACATCTCATCTGCCTAACCCTGTCTTTGTTTTCATGTTCTATAATTGCCTTACAAGAATATTCTTTCGTGGCACTTTCTGTATCTCTGTTCCAATTTTGTGGGACAGCAGAGCAGGTTGGGGACCATGACAGATGCATATCAGGTTACTTCTCAGGAGTAAGTGCCTGCATAGTGTTGTTTACCTGCACTGCAAGATATATGCACTTACACTAGCAATTATAAAAATGAGAGTAGCTGGTTGTATGACCTGTTTAAATATGACTTTCCATAAAAGCGGAAGTTATCATCTAGCACCAATGCATGCCTTTGGATAGCTTGGTGTGTTACTTGCCAGTACATGGCAAATGTTGAGTTGAGAGGTCTGTTGGATCTGGAACTCTCGTGTTACTTGCCAGTACATGGCAAATGTTGAGAGGTCTGTTGGATCTGGAACTCTGAGGTCTCTGGTCTTCCTGTCTGTGGGTTTACTGTGAACTGCAGAGGTGGGGTTCAGTTTGATATACAAATGCAAAAATATATGTCTTATTATAAGTTTGTGTGTGGGTATTGCTCTGTCAGGTATCTAAGCTTCCATGATAGCTGATAGAGACCTAGCAAATAAACTCAGAGGAGCCCAGAGAGTGATTAGTTATGGCTTAGAGTGGCTGGTCAGCTGAATCCCCTATTAGGCTTCATTGAACATATTGACTAAGTGTCTGTTACCAGTGTAGCCTAAGTACACAGCATGATTGTAGGCACTTAAGTTTAGAAATTTTAATTATGGAAGCTCTCTGAGTTTTTGCAAAAAGTGAGTTAAAATTCTCTTCTTAATATTCAAAAGGACTTTTTATTATGTGAAGTTCTGGGTCACTAGATCAACTGTTTTTAATGTAAGTGGATTTCAAGTTCGTTTTTGTATTGTCAATTTTTGTTCATATTTCTTTTGTAGGTTTCATTGACAGCAAGAGGGATTCAATGTGAAAAATAAAATAAAAAGAAACATGTGTAACCATGCTGTTTTATGAGGAAGGTTTTTAGACATGCAAAAAATTTACAAAATCAAAACTCAATGATATCCATAGGGAAGCCTGTATGTTTTTCTAGGTTGATGTTCTTAAGTCAGTATCCAGTGCTATTTAAATAGATGGAAATATTTCTGTGGCTAAATGGAAGTCAATTGTAAATGTGGAGAAGATGAAATCAAGTACTTTCTCTTATACTTAACTTAAAGAATCTGAGTAAGCTCATTGACTTGAATTGAACATCTCATGAATTAAGTTAATTGAGCATGCATTCTAAAGTGCTTTATTGATCAGGATCTTGATGTATGACTCTATAGGATGATAAAAGAATGTTATATAAAGTCTAGAAAATTGTTTTGCTTCTTAGCTACTTTGCAGTAATCAGTGTTTCTAGAGGAAGACTTTATTAAAATTAATTTTGTTCTCAAAGACCAAAGTCTGAAAGAGAATAATGTTTCTATTCAAGGAGAAAGGAAAATTGCTTTTCTCACATAATATGCTCTATAATTTTGTGCATCTTTTAGATTCTGTGTACATCAGACTTACATAACACCTTTTAACTAATTTTTTACTAATTTAAAAGGTAGTTTTAAAATTAGTATATTTAGTGCCTGGGTATTCTCTTAGTCTCTGAATTATCATAGAATCATATAATATGCTGAGTTGGAAGGGACCCATTAGGAGGATCATTGAGTCCAACTCCTGTCCCTGTGTAGGGCACCCCAAGAATCACACCATGTGCCGGAGAGCATCATCCAAATGCTTCTTGAACTCAGGCAGGCTTGATGCTGTGAGCTCTTCCCTGGGGAGCTTGTTCCAGTGCTGAAACACCCTCTGGGTGAAAAAAAACTTTTCCTGATTTTTAACCTAACTCTCCCCTGAATCAGCTTCCTGCCATTTCCATAAGTCCTGTCATTGGTCATGGGAGTAAAGTGATCAGTACCTGCCCCATCTCTTCCCCTCCTGTGGAAGCCATAGACTGCAATGTGATCACCCCTCAACCTCTTTTTCTCCAAGTGGTGTCAGCTGATCCCCACAGGTCATCCCATCCACCTTTCACCATCTTTGTGGCTCTCCTTTGGACACTCTCCAATATCTTCATGTCCTTTTTATATTGTGGTGCCCAAAATTGCACACAGTACTCAAGCTGAGGCTGCATCAGTGCAGAGTAGAGCGGGACAATCACTTCCCTTGACCAGCTGTCAACACTCTGTTGCACCCCAGGACACGGTCCTTTCCAATTTCACTGATTCTGTGATTTATAATAAGCATAATTCAAATGAGTATTTATTAAGTGTAGCTGCTTCACATCTGTTATACCTGTGCAGATTGGGAAGTCAGGAACTGAGAATTTACCACATGCTTTTCAAAAGGAGTTTTCTTGCAACTGATTCAAGATGAGTCCACATTTGCTACTTGAGATGTGTAATTGAAGCAACCAATGCACATTTCTGCCTTTATTTCCACATATGCTATTGGCCATTGTTGCAGCTTTCCTTACTCCTACTCATACTTACTCAATCTCATACTTCTCCACATTGAGCTGAGTCATCTAAAATGGTAAAGGTCTTTCTGATAAGGGAGCTATCAGATTTCCTGGTGTGTTGGACTATCCATCTTTGCTGTCATTTAAGTGTTGATTTGAGATGATATAATTTTTCTCTGTAGGGTTTCACCTAGAGGAGTTCAATGATGTAGCTCCTTGCATGACTACACAACACCTTATGTTGGCTTAAATTGCATAGGGATATGCAAGGCAGTATGCTAGGTGAAACTACTTTTTAATCAGCAGCCTATGCTTAGGTTGTTCTAAAGCAGCTGTGGAACTCCATATTGTGAAGTTTTTCATAAAGCTGTCTCTGTATGTGGATTATTAGGTTTTTTCCCTCTACAGGAAGTCTGTATGCATGGGGGTGGATTTTACGTAGCTGTATCTCTTCTTCATGTGGAGATGTGAGCAAACCATTTAGCCCATCTCCCTCATGCTATAGACAAAACAAATAATTGTCAGAGAAGGATGCTTGTGTAGAGGTGAAATATTATCAAGCATCATTCAAATAGAAGTAATTTTATTAAGTTCAGTGTGACATTAAATGACTTCCCATTTCACAGCAAATAAATTATTATAGGTGTTCCTTAAACTCATAATTTGGTTATACTTAAAAATTTAAGGAACCTCATTGTGGAAACTCCTTTGATAGTGCTACTTATGTGAATAGGCCAGCAGTTTCTAGGTTAACTGATTTTTATGCTCTTGATGTTTTGTTAATAAAATGGCATGAATAAAGGGAGAAATATTTTTGGCTTAAGAAATAAAGACTTAAAATCTTGTTATTGTTATCCTAGATATTCTCTAAAGTAGACTAGGTTAGTTATAAGTGTCAGATTTGAATCTCTTTTGACTATTGTTTCATCTGCTGTTGAGTGTATGGCTGTCCTCTGAAAACGGTGTCTGTTGTTTGAATAAGTATTCTCTCAGTTTACTTAGACCTAACTTGTCTGAATCATCATCTCCCAAAGTATTGCTACCAGATATAACACTATTGGAATTTAATTGTTTTCATAGTTTGAGTCACAGATTCACATAAACCAGATGCTTAAAATAAGTAATATCAGTGCTTCCAAAAATGTAGGTCTTTCTCTACATACAGTGTTGTTAAATATTGTAACCTGATTTAGTTCAGTAATTCTTGGTTTATCTCAGTGAAATTATTCCAATGTCTGTGTAAAATACTGTTTATTTTCAGTTATTAAATTTCATTTTATAACTGCCAATACAACAATCTAAAACTAGGATGAGAATGTTGAGGAGACTTCTTAATTTTAGTGGTACACAATGAAAATTCTGTAAGCCAAATGGGAGCTGCAGTAATAGATAACCCTAAGTTTGTCTTCAGGGCATGACAAACTGGTTTGCTGTTGATAAAAAGTACCTTTGATGATGCATGAAGAAGCAAAGATCCAAGCTATTGAGTGCTGTCAGCTTTGTGGTTTTCACAACTACTAGAGAAAGGAGAGTAGAAGAATAATCTTCTTCATTATTTACAAATACAATGTTTTTATTATATCTTAAACACTTCTGAAAAAAGTGTTACCCATTGTAAGCATCGTTTTATGCCATATAGCAAAATAATTACCGCTCTCTTTGCATGTTCATTTAAATTTATTCAATGTAGCTTATGTTTGCATGTTTCACTTTTTCTGCCCTTAGGTACTATTTAAAAATACAAGAAAACAGAAACAAACAAGGGAAGTACTCCATTACAAACATTCTTATCTGAAACTTGAGTTTGATTTGGGGTTTTCTCCTCATACCCCTAATATTCTTGAAACATGAGAGTTAGTGGACATAATACTATTTCATTCTGTTTGTGTTTGTATCAGGGATGCAGGGACTCTTCTGTATAGGTTGTGAGTAGGGATGTGGAGTGAGTGTGTAATTCACAGTTCCCAGGGGAAGGAGCCAAAGCACAACAGGAGCTTTGCAGGGCACCCCTGCAATGCAGAACAAAGCTGCTCTTCCCACAGAGCCTTCCTCACTGAGCTTTACTTACATATCTTAAGAGACTATGCTACAAGTTCAGGTTGTTTAGTGTAGAATTTAAAAACTGGAATCTACTTAGTTCTCTTTTCTCAGGTTTCTGTTGTTAGTTGAACTGGTTATTGCTGTTTGTAGTCCTGAATGCTAACAACTAAACCATGACCACTTTTTGATTGTCTTCCTTTTGTTGCTGATATCTTATTGTTGTTAAAACCTGAATGTAAAATAACCCAGCATGTTATCTGTTTCAAATTGATTAAAACATCCATAGCTGACACATAGTGGATAATAAATTTTCTTAATATGAGAATGTGTCATATTTCCAACTTTGAACAGTAAAAATTTAAAATCAAATCAGAATGTTTATAGTAGATGTAAGATAAATAGTGGAATAAAATGCAAGCATTTTGTCATTTCTATAAATCAACAGCAAAACTGGAAATACTATGTTTTACATTATTGTGCATAAGAAATATCTGAGTAGCACAACTCCATCCAGATAAGAAATAAAATAAATTACTATTAAATATACTTGAAATTAAGAAATCTACAGTTAATACCACTTCACAAGACCAGGCGGCCTTGCCACCATATGTAAAATAATTAGTGCATATTCATGGCAATATTCATCTGTGTACTGCAGAACATTCTGCTACACTGAAGATTAGTGGGTTGAAGTGTGCAGATTAACCTGATTTGCCTTGAAGCAGGCTATTTTAGTGACAAAGCTTTTAAGCAGCCTATGCAAAAAATCTATTAAACTTTCACAATAATTTTAAAGTTTTTTCCACTGTGTAAGACATAGTACCTTATTCAAATGCAACTGTTAGGAGAGAAAGACAGACAAACTAGTATTCAACAAATCCAGTCAAATCCAGGAAAAATAGCTTCTTCATAGTAGCATAGAAACTTGTGGGGCGGTTACAAAATCAGTGTAATTACTGTTTATTTCTGGAATGCACAACATTGTTAGAAATACATGAAATATTAAGAACCTTATCTTCTTTTGTCTCTCCAGTGCTTTAACTCCTGGTAGTGGTAACTTCTTCCTTAATATTCTGTTTCCTGGATACATGTCAGTCTTGTGCTTTGCTCTGCCACTTGCACTGCCCTTGACTGTCTGTTTTGAGAGCTATTCTGCCCTTTCTTCCATTCTCACAGGGGTTCTTCGTCTTTTTTTATTTTTCCTTCTCCACTGTATTCATGCCTGATCTGAGGCTTTCCTGCAACTTCACTGTCAGCTTGTGCTAATGATTTGCATATTCTCTTTTTTTTTTTCTGACCTGACCCTTAGTTAAGATATAAGTTTCAGTGTCTGTATCACAGTTCTCCCTAGATAGCTGATGACAATAACTGATACCATGAATTCTTATTTTTCCTCCTGAAAGCTCTTACTTCTCTTATTTTGTAATTATTATTTTTTTTTGTACATCCTGCATAGGATTTTTTTGTTCAGTGTATTTTTCTCATACATTTTTCCAGACTGTCTATACTCTACTTTCCCCTTTCAGAATTTCAAAAAGCCCAGTTCTTATTTTTGTGTTGAGTTTTTGCCTAATATGAATCTCTTTAAATCAGATAGAATATGTAATTTGTTTCTTCTGTCATTACTCAGATCTCCCATCATTCAGTTCCTTCATTTTCTTGTGTTTTTTCTCTGTAAGTATTTTTGTGGTTATCTGAATTTATTTTTTTTCTTCCAGCAGTAGCTCAGGAATTACTGATCAAAAACCTCAAACTGTTTCAAAGTGTATATAAATCTATGCTAAATTTTGACTGTTCTGTGCTTAATTGGAATTAATGCTTTTGTAGCTTGAAACTGAAATAATGCTACATATGCTGCAGTATGTTGGTGAATACAAAGAGGTTCTAAAGTGATGCTTAATGTGGCATGAGTTATGGAGAATGGTTTTCAAATTAAATCTGATTTTGGCTGTCCTCTGGACTGTGTTTCGTAAGTGTTATTCCACTAAATTTTTTCTGCCTTTACCAGTTAAGATTCATTTTAGATTAATAAAAAACTTCAGCATGGGAATCTTCAGTCTGACACTGGTTCAGAAAGTCATCCTGATCATTCAGATCTCTTAACAGAGTATAGAACGTGCACTAGAAAGAACGATATGTGAAATATTAGATTGTTGCAGTGTTTATTCTGATTAACTATACAAATCAGTTATTACTAACAATACTTGCACATTTTAAATTGATACAATTGTCTTTCCGTTATTTTTTTTTTTTAATTGCCGAGTCTGTTCATCTACTTGAGAAGTTCTGTTTATGAAGTAATATTCATTAGTATATTGAACATTTTTGGCTACATTCTAAGGCATTTTTACTATGTGTTCAATAAAGCATTTAACAAACTTGTACATGGGAGTCAGTGAGTAAGATTCATTTCAGGTAACTGTTTTCTTCAACACTGTTTTGTAGCATAAGAATATCTTCCAGTGAAGCTAAAAATAAAAATAAATCTCTCTAAAGCAATCAGTCATGAGTAAGTATAATGTCTGAATCACAACTTAAGCATCATTACTGTGCTGTGATACTGTCATGACTTTGTAAAAAGTTAAAGAATTTGCAAATAAAAAGAAAATAGCTGTTATGGAAAACATCTTCCAGAGATGGTAACTCCACATCTGCTATTGCAGTTTTTGAAAGCCATGACTGTGGTGGTAATTGAAGGAAGATAAATTTCAATTCAAGCTGAAGGTGCTTGGGTTAGACACTGGAACTGTATTTTTCCACAGTAGAGAGGGAAAAATAGGACTTCATTTCCTAAAAAAGTTTATTGTAAGAAAGAAGACTGTTCTTTATATAGCTTTCTCACTTCGTATTAACCGTGATGTTTGAGAAATACTGAGTTCATGCAATCAGAAGTTGAATTGTGCATTGCCAATGGCACGAGTTTGTAATTTATGTGTGCTGACAGAGGTTGCCAAAAACGCCTTTGGGAACTTCATTTGAAGGTAGCTTATGAAATGAGCTAAGAAAATAATACTTTTAATTTTTTTTAAGTGCCTCTGGTTGAATACTCCAAAACTGGTAATTTGTGAAGTTTAACAATAACCTTTTCTCCTCCATTTGCAATGTTCTATATGCTGATTTCAGCTTAGTAGCTAAAATCTATTCTTTTAAATGGTTGAATTATATTATACTAAAGATACTTTGGCCCACTTTAGTAAGGTACACTTGTATTTAGTTGATGACTGAGATTTTTTTCATTCTAGGTACAGGGGTTCACAATGTTTTAATTTCACCTTGCTTAGCTTTTATTTCTCCACTATCTTAATCAGTGCTGAGAATTCACTAACCTTTGTCTTTGCTTAAAAGTGCTCTGATTGCAGCCTTCATCTTTTTCTTCTTTTTTTTTTTTTTTTTTCCACTTCCCCTTGAAATTGAAGATATTTTCTCTTTCTAAAACCATTAAGTTGTTGTTGAAAAAAGATACACCTTTTTATAGCCAAGGAAATCAGTTCAAAAAAGCTTAAACTGTTAGTCTTATGTTAGCAGGCATAATGCTAATTTTGCAACTTTGTGCTTGTAGGTGCTTAAAGGCTGTACCCTGCAGTCAGGTGACTTTGTTTATATAAATTAGCATGTAAAGCTCATCAATTCTTCAATTCTCATTTTGATAATGACACCATCTAGGTTGTTCAGATTATGTGTTTATTAGCCACTTTTCCCTAAAATCTTTTCCTGAGAAGCAAGATTGAGATGGAGGTCTGCGTGTGCACACAGCAAACGCAAGTCTGCATTTTGGTTTGGAATAGTAGGGCAGTTCTGAAGCAAATTTCTCTTTTGTCCTCACTTACCTTCTCTTGGTTTTGTTAATGGACTATTTTTGTTGTTAATTCCTTTCTGTGGAAATTTAACGGTAACCTCTTGTTCTACTACACACCAAAGAGAATCCAACAGTTCCCATGATGGGTACATGGGTGTCTCAAAGCGATGTCTTTGACAGCTCTGGACTATGTGAATAGAGGAAACATTGTATTTGGGGGCTCAAGGCTAAATCTGTTCTGAAGTAAATTCTAAGACAAAATTAAGTGTGAGCGCAGACACAGATCCAAATTGCTTTTACTGTAGCTGTAAAGACTCAGCCTGAACTGCTCTGATCTCATAATCTCCTGTTGCCCTGAGTTACTTGCCAATGTAAATGCAGACATGAATTTTCAGTTAACCCTATCTCACGTAGTCTGGATTAAGTAGGTACTATCTCAGGGCCAACAGTACATTTTGTTATTATATGGGGTTCACTGCAGTCTATCAGATGGCTCTTAATCTGTATCTGATATTACTCAGTATATCTTCAACATCTGCTGAAAAGATCTAAAAGTTGTGCACATTGTTTTGAGAGTTCATTTCAGACTATTTCTGCTTGGTTAACCAAAGTTCAAATGTGTCTAGTTTTGCTGTCATTGCTGCATCAAGATAGGATCATCGCATCATTATACAAGATAAAATTCAAATGGTAGTTGTGCAACTACGAATCACAGCCTAGTCCATTGTACATTTTCACTGCTACAGAAAGTAGTGTTTGCACAAAAAATTGTAAAGTTTTGTCACAGTATAGAATATTGTGCTGTGTTGATAATACAGTTGAAAACAAAGAGGACATATCCTTCAGAAGCTCCAGAGTTGAAAATAAGGAACTATCCTAATAAGGACCTATCCTTATTCCAGCCTAAGTACCATAGGAGATATCTGTCCTGCTACTAATCTCATATTCTGATCTTCCCTATACCAAGGTGACATTTGCTATGACAGGATGATTATAATCTGTGAGGTTTGTCCTATAGCTGTACCAACTTGCACACTCCATTTATTAAAAATGGAGTATGAACCATCTTTCAAAATACAAAATTTAGTAAAAATCAGTAGGAGGAGGAATAAAGCAATGTTTAAGTAATGTTATGACTGCCAGAACAACACAGGGAAAATTATAATAGGTAATTCCTTTTCTGCAATTCATGAATCAGGTCTGTTAACAATTGCCAGAGATGCTTGGTCAGTTTTGAACTTACTGGATATTTCTAGTAGAAGATAAAAATGCAACGTTATACATTCATTACAGCATGGTATGTGGCTAAAAAAATACAGAATATACTTAATTTACAAACTACGCTGTAAATATTTTGATTTGTGACTTAGTAATTTTTTTCTTGCATTGCTCAAGAATTATGAAAAACTTGTTGTTTTCCGTACATGTAAAGTAGTTAAAAATTCCATGTACATTTTAAAAATACAAATTCATCTTCACAAACAAGCATTTAAGTAGTTATGCTTCATTTTTGCTAGTCTATTATTTTGGTGAGAGGAGCGTGTGTCAGTTCATTTTCAGTGGAAATCTGCATTGAAAGGACGTAGGTAGTATTGGTGCTTTTCAATTTAAATGCTGTAGCATCCAGTAAGGAAGTTGCAGTACCTGTATTTCTAAGAGAGACATATGTTGTTGAAACTGATTGATTGTGTTAATCTAATCAAACTGCCAAAGCAATCCTTCTTACAGCATTCTTCTTCATAAACCCATTAAGTGTTTGAACTTGTAAGCCTTTCATGCCTTTTTCTCAGCAGAAAGTAAGCATGGATCACAAAAAGTGAAAAGGATTTAGAAGTGTGCATATTCAGAAAGATTGAACTGGCAAGCTGATATGTAGCTGTGAGAAATGAACAGGAAAATCCACATCATGCCAGTTGCTCATCAAGAGTACTTAAAATATAGTTAATAAATTTATAAATCATATTTTAAAAACCGCTAAGTTACGTGTTTTGCAGACTTTTTAATACAGCATTTCAATCAAAGATACTTTTCAGGATAGGTGATTTATATTGATTCATACAGAGTCCATTTTATTCAGGTGCAGAGATTTTCACCTTCCAGGTTAAAGAGTATTTAAAACCAGGTTTGATTATGAGAGGTTTATTTCTAATTTTGGTGTGAGTTTGTGGTTTTCTTCTTACTGACTAAAACTGAGATTGTTTTGGAGGGAGTTTGGTGAGAATTCCAGAAAAAAATAGCATTTGGAAAAAAAATGAGTAAATAACAACAGCACCTATGGCATTGTTTGAGATAATGCTATTCATTTGATAATGTCTTTCTTAGCCTTTTTTCTTTGGAAGTCCTGAAGTCTGACATCATCTTTTAGTATATATTTTAAAAAAAATAAAATTTAGTTGAACAGTTAGATTTATTTTTAATTGGTAAGTTATTTACATTGAAAAAAAGTGTCTTCTCAGTTGGGCTGAGGATTTTAGCGGAGGGGAAAATAAGAGATACAAGAAAAAGGCATTTCTTAGGTGTCATTTTATCCTACTATACTTTAGATACACTTAGTTTAACTGTATTTGCCATTCCATACTGTTGAATTGCATTCCTTCAGAGATAGTGAGTGCAGAGGAAACATTAGAAGTTGTCATGATTTATTATTAACATGTGAAATTGTAGAAAAATTGGACAGAAATATTACTCTTAGGGTGAGAATTACACACACTACACTGAACACAGTTGAAGTATCTTTTGTGAGCTTCTTTTTTTGTTACTAATATTGATATAATATAGTTGTTCAGTAGCTATTGATTCAGAGAAGGCAGTGCAATCCCATGGGAAATATTAGTGGAAAGACACATTTTGATATAACAACATTTCTCCTTTTTTTCACTGCAAAGGAGCTTGTTCTGTTGACTATAGATGTAAAAGAAGTAATTTAGTTATTTCAAATGCACAGTAGATGAAGTTGAGATAAAACAGATTTTCCCTGATTTCTCACATCAATGACAGAATATTATCTAATAGCCTAGCAAGTAGAAAGTTTTCAGATTATAATACAATTTTTAAGTTGAACAAAAAGGTCTGCAGACATCTGTGTATTTTCCCTATCTGTGCTATCCTTTTACATTAAATGATAAATATTTAGTTTTGAATGTGTCATTATTTAGTGTATCCATGAGTGGTTGAGAAATGAAGGCTAAAAACAGGATAAAAAAAGCCTGAAGCTAATATTTGCTCATTCAGGATAAGCACAGAAGTAAGATCTTCTGAGGCAAAGTAACAGCAATAAAATCGCACTTGAAATTCCTGTTCATGATACTTAAATTTTTGGGAGAAAAAAGAAGCTGTATTTTTGTACACAGTCATTAAACATAAGCTGTATGTTGCCATTTAAGAACCAGAACTTGAGGTAATAATTTTTCTATATAAATGTTAAAATAGAGAATAAGAGAGAACCTGTCTTCACCATTAATTATATAAATCCAGGGTGTTTCTGTGCAAAGGGGTTGAGGTTGAAGAAGGTCAAGAGTGAGTAAAAATGAAGAATTTATTCTTCTGAGAGCTCCTTAGCCAGGGGAAAAAGAAAAAAAAAAGAAAAAGGTTGAGAGCAGAATGTAGTGCAGATGTACAAAATCTGAGTGACAAGGAAAAGCTTAGTCATATTTAAAGACAGGTGTCAGGTTCAAACCTGAGAAGATGCTTCTTTACACAGTACACAATTTTAATTGTGGAACACTTTACCACAAGACCCTATTGGTCCTGAGTTTTACAAGGATTCAAAACGTAACTGAGCAAACTTGTGAGATAAGAATCTATCATTCAGTAATAAAACAGTCTTGTATTTAACATTGCTAAATAAAACAGTTGTGTTAACATGCTTTGATCCCTTAAAGACTTGATTGTAAAACTTAGTGAAATTAAGGAAATTCTTTAATGTTATGAGTAATTAAAAAGTATTCTACGTTTGTTTTTCTTCCAGTTTTTCCTTTATGGAAGAACTAAATACCACATTTTTAGGTTTTCCGTCATACTGCTAAGTCTACGTCATTAACAGAAAATTATGCAACGTCATTAGAATCCATCATTTCTGGCCCCTTTCCACATGTGATGTGAATCAGTATTACTGCCTGCATGTGCTGATAACTGTTTGTTAGGATATAACTAGTATATAAATTATGATCATTTTTGCTGCTCACCTATAAAAAATAAAAGCCCCTTTATTGATTTCTATCAATACTTTTTCTTCCTTGACTGAAAGGAAGTTCTCTGCATACATTATTGGGAAATGGTGTCACCAAAATACTGTATACTGAAGTCTAGCATCACTGAAGATACATTTTTAGTTGTGTAATTTCACTGGGGAATGTGATTTGTAGAGCTTCATCCTGAGTTTTGATCTTTTCGCAAATGTGATGGAGAGTTGCAGGAGACAATATATAAAACATTCTTACTGGAGAAGTTGTTGTTTACATCACTGGATGAAAATTCAAGAAAATGTCAACGTCATTCATTAAGTATTGATGCCTCTCCAGTATGCTGAGATGTCAGCTCATGTTCTCAAAACAGTGTTCAGAAGCCCATTCACTTGACACATCAATGCCTTCTTCCTGAGAACAGGCACAAAGGTTGTTTGCTGCTTCTCTAAGTAGGAGTTGATGCTGACAGATACTTCACAGCAAAGAGATTTCACTGTATTCCTGCTTGCTCTAAAATGGCCTGTAGAGTGTAGTGCACGATTGAAACAATCTGCTTCCGGTCAAATACCTCAAAGGCATTTCACAGTCTACAGCAACATCCTTTCTCTTCATCCTTAACAGAACAGCACAGGAATTTAAATAGGCTCACATGCAAGGAAGATTTTAATTTTTTTAAAAAATATAAACAGTTTTAACTGAGGGGGAAAAAACAATCTGTCTTTGTGAATGTAAGGAAATAGAAGCATGAACACAATGGTTTTGAGATTATGAATTATAAGATTTACAGAATTAATGGACTTGTGGTTTAGTGTTGATTTAAAAGAGAATGTCCTAAAAAATGTTTTGTTAGGATAGTTGCTGCATTTTGTTTGCCAAGCCTTCTGATGTTTTTCCTCCTTTCAGCCATCTTACATTTGCAAGATTGTTTACATTTTTCGGCATCATTATGAATGGAAGTTTTGATTGAAACCTTCTAAAAATTCTTAGTTGAAATAACCTTTTTAGAGGAAAAAACACTGTTTATAGCAGGTCTGAAAGTGGACTTTATCCTAATGAACTGTTGAAATACAAATTTGTGTAAAGCATTTTATAAAATGTGTATTACTAAATTGCCAATGTAGAACTAGAAATACACACTTTTGTGTATTCTTCCTGCAAAGCATAGCTTGGTGTCATAGTGCAGTGCTGATCATGTATTTGAAATTACAAATATAAAAGCAGAATAACTCTGTGTCAATCCTAAAAGCAATATTGAACTGTGAATGGCAGTTCAGTTTCCCTCCTCAGTTGTCTGATATTTGTCAATATGGTAGTCTGGATTCTGGAGGCATGTTAGTAGAGATTTCCTATTAGGCCAAACCCCTTATTTTGGCTGAAGCAATCTGCACAACAGTAAACAGTGCAGGGAGGAGACAGCCTGAGCTACCAAAAGAGTCTACTTAGACTATGAATAATCATCTATTTTTTTAAATCTGGATCACTTGTTTTCTTCTCTTTATCAAAATGGGCAAGAACAAGACTATGCTTAAATCGTTGCGTCAACAAAAATAAAAAGAGCTTAAGGAGAATGGAGTATTAATAGATGAGACATTCTGTATTGAAATTCTGCATATCTTTCTCACAAGTAGAATAATTTTTCCTCCCATCCCTTTCTTCTGACAAATGGAACACAACTGCTGCCAGTTAAGTCTATTAATTGCATCCTTTATATCAACTTCCAGCTCTATTAAACTTTGATATGCTCTATTTACTATGTTATTCTGTAGATATGTTTCTTAGCATTTGCACTCAACAGATACTTATTTTTGTCATGCCTGCATTCCTCTACCAGAGTGAGGGACTGTGAAAGGATGTGTTGAGCAGTGTCAGATGAAGCTCATTGCTATTCTAACAGCATGACTGCGCTCCTTTAGGAGGGCATTCAATCCTTGGCATTCATTCCCTTGCACTGATGTGATAACAGAATAAAGGAGCTTTACAGCTGATTGAAGTCAAGTAGTAGGGCCATTGTAAAGGCTCACAAGAAGATTACTGATGAATACTGTTACTGTTGGAGATTGGACTAGCAATTGTGCATGTCCAGGCTTTCTTATAGGGAGCAAATAATGAAAGAGAGTGTGTGTTAATAATTATGAATTAGCTACGCTTCCCTTTTCTAGAGGGAAGACAGTGGTGTCCATTTGACTTCAGAGTGCTAAGAATTGTGTGGTAAATATTCACTAAGTTTTCAGAAATCTTCATTTTAAAGTGGAAATTGGACCTATGGCTGTATGATTTCTCTAGTTCTGAATATCAGAACAAAGAAAATTGGGCATGATGTTCTGTTTTAGTCTGGAGTCAAAAGGTATTTGGCCACTTCAGGAATCAATGGAAATTCACTGTTTTCCCCATCTTTTGCACTGCAATAATCTCATTTTCTTGTGACAGGAGACAGATTGAAGGCTTTGAATTTATTGCAGTATATTGAACATTCTTTGCTTAGAAATGAAGCAGATGGCTGAGATAAAATTGTAGACTCTTCTGTGGTTTAGTTTGGCTGAACATTTTTTAAACTAAAATACTGTGTCTTTTCCTGCAAAGATAGAAAGTATATAGGGAAACATTACATCAAATTCCCAATCTGACTATCCTTTTTTTCTGTTAAGCTTGTAAGTGCTGATGGAAATAGAAGATACAAATACTTTGCAGGAAATCTTTCATGTGCAAGAGGATAGTTCTTAACTACTTGTACTACCTCTTACAGGAAGATTGGCCTGAGCTTAGAGGTGGGTTAACAGCTCCTCCTCTTTCACTTGACAGCATTCCAAAAAGGCTTTTAAAATTGTTTAAAGGCTAGATTTTATTAAGTAGAAATTAGAATAATTAGGTTTTTTACTAGTCACAAAATTCTTTATGAGAGAGCAGAAGTAAAAGGAGTTTGTAGACAGCTCTACATCTGTTCATTGCATCTCTGTAGGGCAGGTTTGCTTCCAGGTTTGATTTCTAACTTTTGAGTTAGAAATCTGCATTGACAGATAATGAAGTGCAATAGGAGTGGGTCCATGGAGACAAACTCTACAACACAAGCCATGTTTCAGTACATGAATGCACATGAGAATATATTTCAAAAGAATGCTTGCAATACAAATCAAAACACTGCATTAGTTGTGCCCTTAAGGACTTTCTGAATCCCAGCAAGCTACTCGAAGTCCTTTCTAGCCTCAACAAGATTTCTTTCATCAAACTCTGGTTGCTTCCTGATCCTCTCATCAGTTTTTCTTCCTCTGATTGGTGTGGACCCCCAGTTCTTTGCTGTGATTTTCCTTCTGGTCTCCACTGTGGTCAGTGGAACTTTCCTTCCCAGGTGTCCTCAGTTACTCTGAAGGGAAGCTCTTAAGAGCTCTCGCTTTTCTTCTAGAGGCATCACCCTGACCTCCCGGTGTCTGTTTTGGAAAATGAATATAATGCACACAAACTGAAAACACATATCAGATTGACAGTTTTTCACAATAGTCTTAAACTGGTTCAATATAAATATTGATGTGACTACTGTATGCTGTATTGTATAACTTTTAAAATATATTCCATTGTTTTTGATAGATGACAATAAATAGACAATGCTGTGAGCTTTTTTTGTCCTTTATCTCTCTTTGAGAACAATGGCAATAATTCCGTAGATTGTGTTAACACCTCTGAATGATGAAGAAATATGAGAAGTAATAAATGGAAATGATGCCTCCAACTTACATTTGCTCTAAACATGTTTCTAATGGAACTTTTATGAAACATAATAAAGTGTATTGAAAATACAAGGTTTATGTTGTGACTTAGGAAACAGGAATAATCCCTTGAATATGCTAAATAGATGTAAACAGCTATACAGGAGATTTTTTTGCATTCGAAGCAGAAATAGTTTATTTTGGATGGGAAACATGGTCTAGTAGATATGACAATAGAGTTAACAGTTGAAATGGCTGTGCTTTCTTGCTTTTTCATTTAAATACTGTCTATTCTTTTGCTCACTTTTGTAAAAAGTTATGCATGGAAATTTCCAGATAATGTCGACAGTCTACTGTTTTCTTTCCATAAATCAAAAACAGATTCTTGAAAGTTTTGTATAAATTATTAAATACAAACCAGCTCAACGAAATTAGAATCTTCTGATTATCCGTTGATAAAGTCTCCCAGGCTGAAAAAAAATTCATACACATTGTACTCAAAATACCTTTCCACAAAATTAACAGTAGCATTTTCAGGATTGAAGCTTTAGGTTCTGATAGTCTTCCTGTTTGTTAATAAACAAGTTTTTCTTCTTACTAACTAGATTATTCCTTTATTTGTAGTAATTTATCAAACCTGCAGAAAAGCAATGTGTTAGTGGGAAAACAAATCAATCTGTCCTTTCTGAAGGGTATAAACAACTTTCATTAATGATATTTTTTTTAAAGCTTAGATTACAGATAGAAGGAAGTTATCTCTTAGGTATGCTTTAACTTAATATTTCTGGAAAAATTGCTTTTATGAGGTAATGTGCTGTTGTTTTATTTTTAAATAATCCAACACCTGCTTTTCAATAAAACATTTTCTTAATGAAAACCTTTTATTACCATGAGATTTTAATAAGATACGATTTGAAAGGCTTTTGTTTTTTCTGATTTATAGATTCCCTTCATGTGTGATATTGAGTAAATAGGCTACAACTTGTTTGTTTGTTTGAAATTCTCTTTGTCTTTGGTCCTGTACCCTGGATGGAAACAGAACTCTGCAGTCTGGATCCCTGTAGGCTTTTAGTGAGCAGAGCGTGACAACGTTTGCTTCCCGCCTGTTTCCATAGTAGCAGCACCTTGTCGTTTTTCAGAAATGAGTATTAATTTGGTTTATAGTTTAAGACCACAGGGATGCAATGGCTTTTCACAGCCTTCTAAGACAAACCATGCTTTATTGAGGTAGCATGAAAAATAAACAGCCTTCAAAATATTCCCGATTTTGTCTTTGCTGTCAGAAAGTTATGTGGCAAATGGAGATTCTTGAAAGGTGTCCAGGATCCTTCTTCAGTAGCTCATTGCTAGTCCTGAGAATTGTAAAACTTCTGGAATCATTTAATTGTTTGACACCACTATTTCAGTCCCTGCATCTGGACAAGCAGTTTCTGCATGGCTCTGGGAGTCTCTTCAGAAGATGTCCACATAAGCTGATTTCTTTGTTTTGCAGCTCTTTTTGCAAAACACATTAACTAAATAGAACATGTTTCTTCCAACTGACAGCACACTACTGCCTCCATTTTGACTGGAATGAGTTACAGATATTGTCAGTGTACGGTGAGTTTCGTTTTTCCATAGAGCCATACACTGATAGCAGAGATTTTATGCTGGTAAGTTTTTAATACTACCCTGAAAATAAAAGTGTACAGGAAAGAGTTTTCAAATATTGTATTAGATCAACAGTATTGGCCATGAAAAAATCTTTGATGCATTTTCTTTAAGACAAAGGAAAATCTAATTGCAGTAAATATTTAAATATTTATTTATTTTCTACATCTGCATTTAGCGTTTTGATACTGATTTAGGGTGTTTTGTAATCAATGAATACCAATGTACATAAAGGAACCAGGAATAAGTAAGTTGTGTCAAAAATTTTGTAGCTACTTACCAAATGAAAGCTGTATTTGCAGCTGAAGTGACACCTGAGATATTAAAACACTGACATTGACTTAAATTTATGTTTGAACACACAGCTTGACAATCATTTTCCAAACATTTCAGGTTGTTTTCTATTCATATTTTAAAGCTGAAAAGTTCAGAGTCTTCTGTCTTCATTGCAGTACAAAACCATGTGGGAAAAATCTGTTTAGTCCATTTGAAAAATATCAAAAAACTGAAGAACAGATGCAGTTAAAAAAAAATAAAAAATCACATTTTGATGATACATTATTAATATATAACTATGATTTTAGTTCACAACATAGGTAGATAGTATATTTTTTGTTTCTTTTGTAATTTTCTAGAGGCTGACTTGTAAGTTTACTAAGTATTTGTTCCTTTCACATTCATTTTGTTGATAAAATTTCTCCTGAAGCCTGGCAGTATGATTTTTTCATGATTGTCTTATTGTTACTTGTTGCAACTTAGTAAAAGAGATTTAAAGTAAATTATATGGAAGTGTATTTTTTTTTCTTTTATAAAAAGTGACAAACAAATCCCGTAAGAGTAATTTGTAACCTCAATAGGCACTCCTTTGAAGACTTGAATAAAATAAATAGTAAAAAGCTAGTGAAAATTTGAAGCAATGTTTATCCTATGCAGTATGCAGTGCCCAGGTTGTTTCAATAGGGCTAGTATTGTGTTTTTAAATTATTTGGTCACTAGTTTCTGATTAAGGAATTCGCAGAAGTACTATACTAGATGTTAACTGTGAATTTCAGTTGAAGATTCTCCATTCAGCCAAAAAATTCAGCCAGAAAGCTTTTATTGGATCAAAGCTGTCCTCCTATTTTGAGCTGCTTAGGGCTGTTGAGAGAGTGATTTAAGGTGGTCTTGCTCTCTTTGTCATTTGTTGAAAGCATCTAAAGGTACTGGTAATGAAGACTCACCCCTTCAGATGTCAACATGGGTTCGGGGAGGGATGCTTACAGAATGTGGTGGAAAGAAAAGAGCAAGCAAGTAGCAGTTTTATTTTCTTGGCCTTCAAACTGTACAAGATGGCTCAGCACCCTGTCCCGCTGAATCTCAGAAGTGACCAGTGGTGGGGAACTCACCATTTCCCTGAAGACATTATTACCCCCTCATCTTTTCCATGGGTCTCCTTGGAAAAAAGGAGTCTCCATCTTTCTCACAGCCCTTCAAGCACTGAAACATGATGATGAGGTGTCCCCTAAGCCTTCTTTTCTCAGGGCTGAACAAACCCCGTTCTATCAGTCTTTCCTTGTACAGCAGGCTTTCCAGTACTTTGATCATCTTTTTTACCTTCTCTGCAGCCTCTCCACGTCTTTTTTGTATGGTAGGGACCAAAACTGAATACTGTGTTCCAGGGTGGCCTGACAAGACCTGAGTAGGGTGTGTTGAGTTCATCTCTACTGGTGATGCCTTTGTTGGTGCAACCAGCATCCTGTTGGCTTTCTTTACTGCTGCAGCACACTGTTCACTCTTATAGAGCTTATTGTCCACTAAGACACCAAGTTCCCTTTCCACAGAGTTGCTCTCCAACCAGACAGATCCCAACCGGTGCTGCACTCCTGGATTACGTGTTCTGAAGTGCAAGACCTTATACCCATCCCTGTTGAACTTCATAAGGTTCTTGTTAGCCCACTCTTTCAGCTTATCCAGTTCTTCCTATAGGGTGGTTTTCCCTTCTAAAGTTTACTTCCCCACTGAGTTTGGTATCTGCAAAATTCCTCAGGGTGCACTTGATCCCACCATCCAGATCACTTATGGAGATACTGAACAGTGTTGGGCCCAGTATCAGTCCCTGGGGGACCCTGCTTGTGACAGATTATCAGTTTGAAAAAGAGCTATTTACCATCACCTTCAGAGTGTGGCATGTTAGCCAGTTCCACACCCACTGCACAACTGTGCTTTTTCTGGGATGGATTAAGCTGGCCCAGAAAAAAAAAAGTCCCATGTTATTGATAATATTAGAATTAATAAAGTTGTATGCAGGTGGTAATATCTTAAAATTTGCCTCACTTTTTGCCACTGTTTTCTTCATTTATATTGCAGCAGGATTTTCTTGTAGAGGCTTTTCTCAACAAAGTGGTTGCAGTTTCTATCCTTGAGGAAGCATTGATGGCTAGTGTATGATACATCTGAGCTGAAGTATGAGAGTGCTACTGTCTCATAATTGCTCAGGACTCTTCAGGGTCAGGATAGATCTTTCACTTCTCAGAGATAAGACTGATAGCATCAGCATTAACCTCCAGAGAATCTTGATAAAGCAGATTGCAACAACTCTAGAGGTGTTGCCATTTTCAGATAAGTAAGTTTCATGCTGCTGTCTTCGATCAGTGAAGGCTAATTATTTCTGCAGACTTTGATTTGATTGTTCTGCTGTCCACCAAAGTTTGATTTTCAGCATTTTGAGAAGATTCAAAGAGCTTGCTTGATTCATTATCCTGAGAGATACTTAAGTACTGAGCAGACTGTTGCATCCACGTACACACTAGCATCTTCAGAACAATAGTGTTATTTACAGGAGGTATTTTCTAAAGGTAATTAAGTCAATTGTATTTATTGGTTGTAGTTTCTCATTCTGATCAGAGTTCAGCAAAGCTGCACCTGATCATTGTTATTATTCTGTTACTCTGTCACCAGTTGGTGAATGGGGATAGAAGTAGTCTGAAGAGTATTTTTTTAATTAGCTTGGTGAGTCTTGTATATGAACTGTTAAAAGCTAGAAGCAGCTTATTTTATTCATCCAGACAAGATGAGGCTCCTGGTGATAGCTATCAGGTATCTAATGAGTTTAATTAAAATACATGCATTATTAAAATTTCCAGCTGTGATATTGAGCGAGTAGCAATTTTGAGATACTTGGAATGAGTAGTGGTGTTGGCTTTTCAGTTACTTTTGACATCAGCCCTTTTAAAAGTCCTTCTATACAGTTTTGCAGAGTTATGACCATAGAGCTTGTGTGCTGGACATAGGTGAAGCGCAGCTGACTGTTTTCAGATGTTATACTTTTTCTTCTCTTTAATCAATAAAAAGACTGCTGCGTTCAGGAGCTGCCTGCTTCAGTTTCTCCGGAGTTACTAGTATGCTAGTTTTAACAGAAGCTGAATGAAATGTAAAGCATGTAGGCCAAGGAACGTTGTTAAGCAATCATATGGTCACAAAAAGCTTGGTGCAATTAGATCATCATGATTAGACAAGATTGAACATTCAGCCCAACTGCAATCCCTAGGTAGAGACTGTTTCTGATCATGTTGCTATGGAAGGAAGTAGTTGCATTTTTTTCAGGCCAGCAAGTCAAGGAAAATAACAGTTCCAAAATTTTCCTAATCTCTTAGAAGAATACTGGTCATCAGAAATTGCAGATTGTGTTGCTAGCTTGTAAAATGCTATGTGCTTCATGGTGAGAGAAGAGAATGAAAAAAGCTAATGTTGTATCTTGTCTTTCTAGTGGCTGTGCTAGAATCTTGGGTAGTGTTCCTGACTCTTTGTCATGACTGGACTCTGTTGTAAATAAACTTCGAAAGATTAGCTGGAGAAACAGGTAAAGGAAGACAGTAGCTCACAGAGTGGTCAGGGTTGGAAGGGCCCTCTGAAGATCATCTAGTCCAACCCCTCTGCTAGAGCAGGATCATCTACAGTAGATAACAAAGGGACACGTCCAGATGTGTTTTGAATGTCTCTGGAGAAGGAGACTCCACAACCTCTCTGGGCAGCCTGTTCCAGAGCTCTATTACTCTCACAGTAAAATTGTTCTCCCTTATGTTTAACTTGGACCCCCTATGATCCAGCTTGTACCCATTGCCCCATGTCTTACTGTTGGACACTGCTGATATATGTAGCTTATAACTCATGCTTATTACTAAATACTGTTGATAATTCTGTTCCTACTTATCCTGTTCACTTACCTTCTTAGTCAACAAGCCCACCTATTAGAAAATGTGTTATTGAATGTGATACAGATATTTGTTTATTCTCAGTTCTTATGTTGTGTTCCTTGAAAAAGAAGTCATTGGAATAGCATGCTTGAAAACTTAGTTGTTGTTAATATTAAGAAGAAAATAGGTCTTTCTTACACACAAAGTATTGGTGTAAATCTGATTGTGTTCAGTATCTAATAAGAAATCTTCACAAAATATTTACATATTACATTGATGTAATAATCCCTTCAATTTACAGATGTGGGAATTTGAAGACTGTAGATTTTCTGTTCACTGGACAAGAATTCAGTAATATCTTTATTGGATTACTTAATATTCTTAACATTGCTTTCATTGCAATCAAACCACTGACTTTTGTCCAGAAAGGCACTCATGAAACCCTACATATCTGGAAGTGACAAATGTGACCTAAAACATACTCAATGAGAGGAGATCTTTGAATTGCATGTTGGCAGTGTGTCAGTCAGTAACCATAGTCTTGTTATTTGCTGAGAAGTAGGAATAAGTAGCAGTTTTTAATAAAGTTTAGATGTTACTTTGTCTTTCAGTATAAAGATATGATTTGTATTTGTACACTTACTTGAATAATTTTTTTTGAGTTGTGAAGTGTTAAGCTAACACTTTTTATTTTTTACAAGTCTACTTTGAATAATTAATTTATAAACTTATTAAAGCTAATGGTATGGTAAAGCTAAAGAAAATTAATAAAACAATTGTGTAACTAATATACAACTATTTCAGTGTCTTTGAAATCTAGGGGCTAAAAGTTCTAGTGGTTGTCTTCATTATGTATTTCAGCAAAATGTGATAACTGATGAGTATCTGCAGAAAAGGATATCCTTGTGCTCTTTTTAATGAGCTAACAATTTCACACAAAATATTCAGCAGTCCCATTGTTTAGAATAAAGGGATACATGTAAATGAGGCCAGTGCTGAGATTGTGTTTAAACAATGCTGACAGTTCTTCTATTGTGTCCATTAATTAATTTCCCAGCATCAAGGCTCTCTGGGAATGAACTGCAAAAATAATTAAAAAGATACATGAGGTAAATAGTTTTAGAAATTCAAAAGGTGAAATAGAAGATCAGTTCAGTAAATATTAGTCATACTACTTATTTGTGCTCATTTGCTTTTTAAAAACAGGTTGCTTAGGGAGTATGATCCTGTTTTGATTCACATGCTCTGCTGAAGTTCTGCTTGCAGGTGGAAAAGTTGCCATATTCTCTTTTAATCAATGATTCCTGTGCCTGTTTCGAATCAGTAGTCTGCGTAAAGCAGGTTAACATTTTTGAGAAGATATTTTGCCTTACAGCAAAGTTCTTCAGAATTAAATTCATTGCAGTGTGTTTTTACTAATTATCTGGATTTAGATTGTGGTCTGTAAGGTAACTCATATCTTCCAGTACAATTCTGTGGATAAAAGCAGTTTTGCTTTTTCTGTGACACAGCTTTGCTTTTTCCCACCACGATTTTGGCCAATTAATTGGTGTCAAGTCATTACTTTCTCAAGTAGCAGGAATTTTAATCTTTAAGTTCAAATTAAATTAGTGATTTCAGGTAGAACGAGTAGGGTCTTAATTAGGAGGAAACTTCAAAACAAATTTATTTCCAGCTGGGCAATCATGTCTGAATACTTGAAGGCCAACTGTAAGCCTAACTTAAAATAAGTCTTTGCAGTAATTATTATTTCTGTCATTGAATGCAGATTTTTAAAAAAGATGAGATTTGAATTTAGTATCCCAAAGGTACATGCCTTTGAAATATCTTGTCTGGAGGTTTTCACTCAAATCCGCTATATAACCTATTATAAAATAATCAGCTTGCAACTTTTAGACAGTATTTTGATAACTACACCCGTATTGGGGGCAGTGAGGGGGTGGGCTGTCAACTAGTCTGTCACTTCTGGTTTTACCCTCCTCTTACTATTACTCAGCCTTTCTGTAACAACTCAGTCAGTACTTCCGTAACTTCTCACATGCAAGAGGGATTTTAATTTATGGTGGGGACATCTGAATAAATTAAAGATACAAAGTGAATTTTCTGAGAAATGGCTAGAGGGTTAGACTTTTCAAGTGTGTGTATGTTTTTGAAGAGACTGTTGGTAGTGTCATCTTCTTCTACTCTCGAGCTTGTGTGATCTAACTGCCTAAGCCTTTTCCTGAGGAAAATACTCAGGACTAAGGAGTGTAG
>NW_009953507.1:3983328-4027263 GCF_000747805.2 Chaetura pelagica | reverse complement strand
TGTAGGGAAGCGTATGCTTCAGGTTTATAGTCACACAAGAAACAAAATACATCGTATGCTTCTGTTTCATGCTGTTGGAGGAAGTCAAGGACATAGTGTTGTTCAGTGTTAATTATATGGAAATTCTCTGCTTTAAGTCATTATGCTCTCCATGGCTTGGTAAGATAATTAGGAACCATATTAATGGCTCTAACTGAAATACTTTGTTCTTCAATACATTCACTATAGTGAACAAAAGAAAATACAGGTGTAAGTAATCATCCTCTTGCGAAAACCTAAACAGTGTAAATTATCCACTGTTACTGATGAGGACTTAAATTGTTATGTGGCTGTTATTTGTTAATGCACTGTAGTTCCATTAGTTCTTGCTGCTGGTTCTGATGTTCTCATCTCCAAACAATTCGGGAGTTTTGATCTTAAATCCTTACATGGAAGAAAAGCTTGCAGAAAGTAGTAATTTTTTCTACTCTAGGAGCCATAAATATGCATATTAGATACAGGTTTTATATCTCTTCCCTCACCATTATGTTGTTTGTTGTTAGCAAAAATCTCAGTGATTATCACTGGTAGAATCCATGCTCACATTGCCATGTCCCTGTGCTTGTTGTGTTCTGACTAGCCATAACTAGTAGGTAAAATGGATGTTGTTTACCTTCTGCTTTGTACAAATTAAAAGCGGCAGACTAAGTATTATTTTCTCCAGTAAATACAAAGAACAGGTCACTCTTCACTGCAGATGAGAAGAGGCTTATTAGCATGGGAAATTACGGAAAAGAAATCAATAAGCTTCCTGATAGTTTCACTATCAGTGTTTCATCTATGTATATCTAGGTTCTTTTCAAAGTAACTAAATTGTTACGAAAACCGATCTTCACCTAGTTTTCAGCATAAATCTACCAAATCTAATAGAATATTGTAAGAGAAGGCTCTAGGGAGACCATCTAGCAGCCTTGCAGTGCCTGAAGGGGACGTAGAGGAAAGCTGGAGGGGACTGTTCACAAGGGCCTCTAGTGATAGGACAAGGGGTGGTGGCTTTAAACTGGAAGAGGGTAGATTTAGATTGGATGTTTGGAAGATAGTCAATATCAGAGAGGTGAGACACTGAAACAGGCCCTGCCTGGAAGTGTTCAAGGCCAGGTTGGATGGGGCCTGGTGCAAGCTGGTCTAGTGGGAGGTGTTCCTGCCCATGAAGAGGTGATAGAAATAGATGTCTTTAGAGTCCCTTCTGAACTGAAACATTATGTGAGCCTAGTGAACACAGTTGCTACAAAGGTTGTTTTAAAAATAGCTTTTCTATAAGGGACTTACAGGGATCACTAAGGGCTGAGATATTTTTTGGATGGTGTTTTGGCTGTTCCAAAAACTTCTAGCTTGCTGTTATGACCTGAAGAAGTTTCCATTACAGATTTTAAAGTGCTATGGAATGTGTTTGGATCAGGTTTGTTTTGAATGCAAAGATCAAACCAACCCATCATTTTTCATATTAATTGATGGATGTTGAATTTATGAGTTCATGGATTAGAAACAGTTGTTTATAGGCCCAACTATAAGTAAGGTTGGTTTTCTGGTTGTTTTTGTTGGGGTTTTTTGTATGTGTTTTGTTTGTTGTTTTTCTTAAGCATAAATTATCCAACTTTGTTGCTGTGTTTATTGTCAGCTTAGATTCAGCTTAGAAAAGTGCTGTTAGTCATTTACTGTTTTTAAGACTATCCCCTTGGGAATAGTCATGGTGAAAGAAAATCAATGATAGAAAACAATCCAGAATGTGCTAACTCGACAACAATAAATGTTTTTAATAGGTATTTTATGTATAAATAAAATACTTTTTAATGACTGTCATGGCTCAAATTCAAATTTTTAGCACCACAGCATAATCAAAATTTCATTATATAGCTGCCTGTAAAACTGCCAGGCAGGAGAAGGTTATGATCCTACATGAGTTGGTAGGCTGCTGTGTACAATGAAAGCAGTTGCAATCCTTGAAGTAGTCCAGTATCTTTTAGAATACAGGATTTATGTGACTTCAGTACAGTGCTCTCCAAATTTAATATTCTTTTACCATGAGTATATATGACACTTTAAGAAAATGTTTTCATGTTTTTTGTAGTAACAAATCACACTTTGCAAATCTTCAACCATATGAACCAGTTGAGATAGCCTGCTGAGATTGCTGAAAACAGTGAAGATGATTTTTCACTAAAGGTTGTTAAAGAAAAACATGGCTGTGGAATTAAAGGGAATGCCCTTGTACATATAATAATTGTCTGAAAGACAGGAAACAGATGGCAGGAATAAGCAGACAGGATCAAAATTAAGGGGAATTGCATGCAATTCTTTTACAGTTTGTGATGTGGCTTTAGCTGTTTCTGCTGAAGGTATTGGAGGAGGCATACAAGAGTGAGACAGCAAAGTTTGCAGGCAACTCCATGTTACTGAGAGTGGTAAAGGCAAGAGATACACAGCAAGGAGTTGCAGGACTTCATGTTGCTATAACCAGGCACTAAATAACATTGTGTGTGTGCTTGGAACAATCCTAATTTTACTGGTGTAACTATGGGCTTCAAGTTAGCTTTCTACACTCAAGCACAAGAGGCAAATCTGAGCTCAGTAAAAGTCAGGAAAGAAAAAGGAAAAAAATACAGGCTTGGAATTGCTGGGAAAGGAAAGGGAAGCAAAAGATCATTTTGCATTTATGAGAGTTGTATTCTTTCTGTGTCTTACATGCTGTATACAGTTGGACCTTATTTCAAAATCAGAAAAGTACAGGAAAGTATGCTTAAGAAGGCTCAGCAAAGATGGTGCAACCAGTATGTGAGGGACAAAAAAAATTCTAGTCTGCCGAAGAGAGGTAAAGGTGAATGGAGTGAAGAAAGTGAACAGGAAATGAGTTTTCCTATTCTCTTTCAGTGTGATAATAAGCAGGTGCTGGGTTTAAAGCAGACATGCTCCATAGTATGCTCTTGTGTTTTGGAATTTTTTGTCACAGGACTTTAATTATCAAAAAAGTTACAGTTGCAAAAAGCTTTAGCCATTTAACTGACGACAAATCCATTATCAGCTAACAAATGGGCATATTCTACAGCTTGTGCAAAGACATCTCTGAGCATGAAAGCTTTGAAAGTTGGATGAGTATTCTGAACAGGTACTGCTGTCTGCTTGCACTTTTATACTCTTAGTCATCTGCTGCTGGTCATTCCTGGTGGCAGAATAGTTACTGTGATAGACCTCTCCACAGTGTTCTTGTGCTATGTGTCATCTTAGACTGGAACTCTGAGCCTCAGTTTTGGCAAGGGATTGAGTCTGTGCCTACGAAGTCAAGAGTTCCTGGCTGATGAAAAAGGCAACAGGAGCAGCCAACACATTCTGCTTTCCATTATAATCCTGCACTGGCATCTTTCTCTTTTTCTGCCATGGATTGCATGGATAATTTTGGAAAAATTACTTAAACCTCTTTACAGCTAAACTAAATGCTTTTTTATCATGTGTAAAAACAGCGTTGCTTAAAGTTGCTTTATTCATCTGAAATCTTAAAGTGTTTGAATGTCCTTTTGTCTGAACCATTAATGTGTGTGAAATGTCGTGGTTTAATACCTAACCCTGGCACAATTTCAAAGCTTTAATTATTCTGAGTACTTAAAAAATAATCACATATTGTGTTTATCAATAAATACAATACCATGAGATATTATCCTCTCTACATGCTGAATTATCTAGGGTATGGGAGGCGTACAACAAAATTTGCATTCTTTCAGTGATGTCTAATTCAATAAGTTTGCAGAGTGTAGTGTAAAGCATGCCTTTCTTTTCAGCTGCAGAGGAGATCCAGCATTTGCAGGGCAATGAGATATTTGTGATGTTAACAATCTAAATAACTTTTATTGATAATGACAGATGGTTCTTAGATAATGTGCTCTGAGTCATCTGTAATATGTTCAAAATAAGTCTTCTGGAAGGTTGTACATCTGTCTTGAGATCTTTTGCTAAAATATTTAAATCAAGGTCATTGTTTATATTTGATTTTAAATAGCTTTTAGCTGGTAGTCTGCATTTCTGTACATTTAGAGATCAAACTGTTTGTAACTTCAAAAGCTGCAAATGGAAAAGTATAATAGGTAGCAGGTGTTAGAAAAGGCAATTACGCATTAGCTGTTTTACTCAATTTCCAAAACTGTCTAAAACTATCCATTGGAAATACTTTGTAGCCTAGACTTACTCTGAAGCATGATGAATTTTTAAATCTATAGGGGAATATGCATTTTTCTCTAATGAATTGCATATTTAAGCCTATTTTGTTTCATTTAAGAGAGCTGAAGAAAATTGTATTGAAAAAAAAGGTTGAACAGAAAAATCTCAAGAAAAAGTTCTTGTGCACCTCCAGATATTTTTTCTACTATTCCTCAAAAACATTTTCAATTTCCATTTTGCAGCTCAAGGGTTTTATTCTCTTTTAATTTGTTTTGTAAGCCACGTTTCTTGGCTTTCTGGCTATGGAAGAGTTTTTTTTTATTATATGATAACAGACTGAATTTTTGGGCTTTAAATCAGAATCTTAGGTAATTTTCAAATAAAGAATACTGTAATGATCTCATTTGACTGGCTGTGTGATAATATTTGTGAGTCCATGTAAGAGAGAACAAAATAAAAAATTTTGCCAACAGTTATTCCAAATTCACTTTATAAGTTAAAATGCTGCTTTCAGACAGATTTCTTTAATCCTCCTCCCTTCTCCCCTATGTTTTTTAAGAGCTTATATAATGTTGGAGGAGTAAGGACAAGAAAGGAGGATTAGTATATACTAATAAAAGACCAAGTTCCTTTCATTTTCCTCTTTCTTGCTCCTGTTACATAATTAAAGAAATGCAAACCTTTACTACATTCAGGCAGTATAGCAATCCAATACATAAAATATCCTGAAAAATAATCATTATCTTAAGTGAGATTTTCCTGCCAACACACTATTTAGTCTTACTGCTCCTTCATCTGCAAAAATAGTCTTCTTTCTTAATCACATCTCAGCAGTATTTTTGTACTTTATCTGTTTCGCAATCTCTGACCAGCTTTATCTGCCTCCATCATTTTTCTTCTTCCCTGCTTTCCAGCTTGAGTGCAAATGCTTAGATTGGTGCTGTGCTTGTCAGTTACCTGTAACTTGAAAGTAGATCTAAACACAGATCATATTTCACCAGGTAGTGGTGATCTGAGCTGCTTCTGACTGTGCCAGAAAGTCTTCATCAGTGACAGCAAATTCTTCAGAGTGGGCTTGTGGAAAATTTGCCATGAAGTACTACATTTAGATCTTATAAATTATTTAGATATCATCATTTAAGTATCCCTACATTTGTCAGATTATGTAGCTTGATTTTATAATTATTATTTTTAAATGTTGTTTTAATGAGATTTTATGTAACATTAGTTCACAGTCATCACAATGATAATTAAGTGTAATTAATTTTTCAGTTCTCAGTGGTATAGCAAATAAAATCTTAAGATTAATTTGGTAATATGAGAAAAATCGATCTTTTAAAGTAGGATTACAAATTTTTCTAAACCCTTAGGTATCATTATAAAATCACAATTTCTGGGGGAAGTTTTACAAAAGTCACTGAATCTGCTGACTGGAAGCAGAACAGAAAGCTGCAGATTTGAATAAAATTCTGAGTCATAAATATTTTGTGTTACAAGGAGTACGTTTTTTCCTTTAGTAAAAACCTCTGATTTAGTAAAATGTAGACCGAGTTGTGTGTTTTTGAAATACGTAATAATTTCCTATAGCAGAATTTATAATGAAAAAGGTGCTACATATACTTCATCTCCATTATTAAGAATTTACTCTTAATAATGGAGATAAATATACATTCACACCACAAGGTTGATTGAGACTACAGTGTTTCATGACATATAAACTAATGGATAACATCAGAAATAGAAGAAACACATTTGTAAAGAATGCATTTAAATATGAGCACTACAAACCTCTCCTTAATTCGCATTAGAGATAATAGCTGGCATAGATGAAATGCACACATATTTGTGATGTGAAGGGAAAGAGATTTAGCTAACATTTGTAGTTAGTAGTGAATGCCATAAAAATACACTTGGGTATATAGTGATCAAAAGTATTATTTGTGTATTGAAATAATGATTTATTTTTGTTTTTTTCTAGTCTGAACCAGAGGGTTTTTCTCACTTCCACTTGTATGTCTGTGCTGCCTTCCTAGTCAGGTGGAGGAAAGAGATCCTGGAAGAGAAAGATTTTCAAGTAAGTGAAGGGGTTATTTTTCAAGCACAGGGTGGTATTTAATAAATTTAGCTCCCCAGTGTTACTTGGGGAGTAGAAGCAGTTGTAGCAAGACTGATAGTGTCTGACTGTTAGAGTTGCTTCCAAACTGTTAGACCTGAAGTGATGGGCTATAAGCAGTAGGAGATGTATTTTCTTTGTCCACTCTGAAAAAAAATCCTATTTTTACTGAGACAGGATTTGAAAAGAGGATTTCTTGTTAAAAGCAGAGCCTTGGTATTTCACAAAGAGGTTTTCTGAAAAGGTAACTGGATATTTATTTTTTTTAATCTTAAATGCAGCGCTAGAGTCGTTTATAATACCTCATCTGTATAACAGCACACTTTTACAAGGTGATGTTCATTCTTTAAAAAAAGCTAGGCAAGCAGTCTTTTGAAAAAAGGATCTTGTTTTTCAAAAAGAACTAAGAATACTGTATTTACTTCAGGTCCCTACATTTAAAAACCTCACATTTTCCCAGCAAAGAGCATATCAGGGAGTTGTTTGGAATAGGATTTGAATATGGTAAATAGGCAAGTCATTTGCATACCCCTGTAGAAGTTCAGTTATGTTTGTGAACCGGTGACAGTTCACTTTCATGGAAATACTTCCAATTTAATTTTACTCTATGATACACATGCAGTGCCTGAAAGGCATTAAGGTCCTGTTTACAGGCTGACTGTAAACAAACTGTGTTGCAATGCCCCCACTATTGCCTGCCTCGGGGAAATGGCCCGTTACCAGCTTATTTTCTCTCCATCTGACTGAACTCTGTTGCCCTTTACAAATGAACCATTGTGTAAATTTTGTGTATTACTTCAATCTTTTTTATCTTTCTTCATAAAACAATTTATTCAGAGCACTTTAACTGTCATTGCCCATCTTTGCAATAAAAAAACACCTAGGGGCATAACTTAACGACTTTAATTTATACTA
Organism: Chaetura pelagica; assembly: GCF_000747805.2. Lineage (NCBI taxonomy): Eukaryota > Metazoa > Chordata > Aves > Apodiformes > Apodidae > Chaetura > Chaetura pelagica. The sequence goes on along the minus strand of NW_009953507.1, from coordinate 4,020,050 downwards.
CCCTAACAATGCCAGATTTTCTCAATTTATGATATTTTGTCAAAAAAAACTTTAATGTTGGCAGCCATGCCTCTCAACTACAATTGTTCACTGTTAATCCTTCCTATTAAAATGTTCTTGTTGATTTCCTGCACTAAAGTTCATAATTTTTCTCGTCTCTACCGAATTTATTACAACTCTAAATAATAATTCCAAGGTATAGTACCATGAAGATTTGTTTTCTTCTCCTTACACGTTCAGATTTGTTTACTTATTTAATAGTTAAGGCATTTCTTTATTGTTTAATTCTTTATAGGTTATATAAGCTAGACTATGAAGTATATAAGTCAGGAACACACTGAAACACATTTATCAGACTGCTTTAACTTGCTTACAACATAGAAACGCAATTACTAATTTTGTGGCTCTCTAGACTAGTGCTATTTTGTCACTATTATACGTTATCAGTAAAAAGCTTGACCTTTATTGTGTAACATACCTTTTAAAATGACTAAAGTGTTATAAATTCTCCAAATAATATTTCTCTCCCACAGGCAAGAATAAACTCCATTATTCTTAGACTTTCTTAATAAAAGTTGGAGACTATTGCCTAGTCTTCAAAGTAGTAGCTCAAGTAACAGGCATTTGAACTACATAAAAAATTGGGAAGTTTAGTATATGCTGTTAGAATACTCTGATTGTGCTGGATTCATGTTAGTGAGAAGTGATAGTTATAGCAGATTTTGTTTGGAAATTTTGTGTTGTGTAAACTACATCAAGAATAATCAAAACATGCATCCAGTCATTTCACTTGCACATTGTGTGTTGTACCGTCACATGATTCTCTCCTAATTGTCAGTTGGAGTGTCTGGTTCTTTACTACCACCTGTGAAAACTCTTGCTTTTCCTTTACATGTCTTTCAGTAGGATTAAAAACCTCACAGGAACTCTAAGACAGAATAATTTCCCAAAACATCAGAAGTGGTGATATGCCAGATGAGGCACTGAGTAGATTTTCAAAGGCCAATTTTAAACTACTTGATTTTTGCAATATTTTTTCTTATTATTTGGTAAAGTGTATTATCAGTAATGCTACATACTGGGTGACTATAGGAAATATTTATTTTCCTTATCTTAAATATGTCTTAATGCAACCTAAACATTGAATAAAATTATGTGTTGTTTACTCCTCATATGAATAGATAAATTAATATACTTATATGCCAGATGTTCAGCTGTGCATGATAGTAGTTCTTTATTACAGACAGCATGTGTGTGGTTCTTGGTTTGGGGTTTTTTTGGTGATTTGTTGTGTAGCAGCAGAAGAAATTCTGCAGTGAAAGGAGTTAGGCTGACTGGACTAGTACTGCAAAGTGATAAAACCAGAAAACTAGTTAGTACTTGTTTTACATTTGTGGAATTAAGCATTATTATCTCAGAGGAAATAAATTTTGATGAAGGAAATAGAGGAAGAAGCCAATTTAGGCCTCCAGATATTGAAATATATCTGATTTATATATATATTAGATATATATGTAAATAATTGTGTAAGCTTGTAAAAGAAGCATATAAAACAATGTTCCTGCTAGTCCCATATTTATTATGTTTGAAAGAACAGAGTAATTTTCTCACTCTGATAAAGTCATGATAGAAGTTGTTTTTGAACAAGTTATTGTTCTTACTGCCACCTGTTTATAAGATCTCAATGTAGAACTCCTCTAAAACATGGCATTTGCAGGATAGCATAGTTTTTTACAATAGACAACTAAGGGGAAAGGTGATACTTTATATTTAAATCTAGAGCAATTTACAGCTTTTTTTCTAGAATTTGACTGATGTCTCTGCTTTATGAAAACTGGCACCTCTTGACACTCCACTCCACTCCATGGTTGTTCAATGCCATTTGTTCATGTCCTTGTAAATTGTTCCTGTCAGAGTTCTGTAAAATAGAGTATGAATGACACTATTTCAAACTGTAGTGTCCCAAGAGAAAACATTTTATTTCAAGATGCTGAGGAAAGGGAAGAAGTAAAACTTCTTTGTTTTACTAGGAGTCCTGCTCAATAAAAGTATCTGTAAGCTTTCTAGGAAGCCTTGGTCCTATTTTGAAACTTGCTGTGTAATGCCATGGGCTATGTGATGCAATGCTATGTAGTTAGGGCAAAGAGTACCATTGCAATTTGGCAATTATGTTATTGCTGAAAAGAATGATCACATTCTTAAAGAGTGTTTTAATTATAGTTAGAGCTTGTTATTCTCTCATAGCACTCACTTCTAGAGAGAGAGAGAGAGAGAGAGAGAGAGAGAGAAAGTCTGCTTTACCTACCTACATAGGATGCTCCACAAGCCCAGGTACAGAAAGCTAATTTGGGTACAGAAAGCTAGTTTGGGTAGCTCTGTAGCTGTATTCATACTTCAGATTAGCAGGTTTTACTTCATATGTGGGGGAACAGAGTAGGCAGTAGGCAGACAGTAAGAAGACCTTTTAATACTGGCTTGGATTTTCCTTTGTAACAGATGTAATTTTTTTATAGGATCAAATGGGTCATTCTTGGCTTATGATATTTCTGTATATGGTATAAATGCTAGAATCATAGAATTGTCAAGGTTGGAAAAGACCTTCAAGATCATCAAGTCCAACCATCCACCTACAACCCCTAAACACTAAACCATCTTATGAAACACTCTGTATTTTTTTAATATCTCCAGGGATGATGCCTCCTCCACCTCTCTGGGCAGCCTGTTCCAATGCCTCACCACTCTTTCTGTGAAGAAATTTTTCCTAATATCCAGCATATTTAGAATTTTAAAATCCATTTAAATATGGCTGTTGAGTTTAATGGTGTTGTGTATTGGATATCTGAAAGATTTGTAAGGAAACAGGACTTCAGGGACTAGATCCAGCTGTCAAACTGAATATAAGCTTATAGCAATGATGGACTTATTCTGGTTTAACTGTTTAGCCCAAATTTTTGGTTTAGTAAGCTATCATTTTGTTGACACAGCTGATATAAAAATATCTAAAATATATAAAAGTATATTTTATATGTTGTAGTAAGGAAAGTGTCTTGCAGATTTTATGATTCTAATATACAGGCTTTTCTATCTGTCTAACAGACATTTTCACCTACGCTGTCATCAACTCACATCTTTATTGCTATAGTGTCCTTTTCTTTGGCTTTGACAAATGCATTTCTGCTTCATTTATATTCATCAAGACTGCAAAGAAGCTGTAAAGATCATTTTTCAGTCCATCATTTTTTCTTGCTTTGCATCTGCTTTAGCTGCCTTTCCTTTATAGCACCAAGGAAAACTTAGATGCTTTCTCTTTTGAGTCCTTTAATGGACTAATACCGACACCTTACATGTCATCTCATCTTCAGTGTTGAGATGCTGACTGCCAGTTCATCAGCCAGTGATGACAGCCTGATCATACACTTGGGTTCTCAAGAAAGTATCTGTGCTATCTCCCATGTTGACTGTCTTGCTTAGATGAGGCACCTATTGCAGATACTTAGTTACTTTCTTCTAAATCTTTATGTAAGTTCTGTTTTTCTGAAGTAGTCAGAATAGATTTGACAGGTAGGATTTAGCCTGTTAGTAGCACTTTCAGTCACATTGTCTAGATGTTTCTGTTTACTTTTCTGTCAATTTATTGTCTCTTGTTGTATGCATGATTCAGAAAACCTTCAGGGTAGTGACTGTCCCTTATTCTGATTGATATAATCTTTAAAATAATGATTCTTTAATCACTGTTTTATATAAATACTAGGGAGTAGGCGTCATTGACCTCATGACCAAAAGGTGGTGAGTGGTGGAGGTTGTATCTAAATACAGTCTTATAGGGGAAGAATCATCAGGTGTCCATTGGTCCTGACTTCAGCCATTACAGCCTCAATTCACCTGCACTGTTAGCAAGCCTACTCAACTTAGTCAGAGCTTTTGCATCTTCTGCTGATTGTCACTAATATCTTGAATTGATCTCCACACGTGAATATATTGTAAAGTAAAGGCAGAGACATTTTATCATACAGCCTTAGAAATACAAATTTCATCCTACAGAAATTGTTATCACAAAATGTGAATATTAAACTGAAATATGAAGGATAGACTGTAAGTTGTCCTTCTTTTAACTTTGATAAACTAGTGGTACTTGCCTTTGAGCCAGGAGGAGGAGTAAGCCCACTGACTAGAAAGTTACAGGAAGAGTCTGACCAGTTTCAATAGTACACTAAAAATAGTTTAGAAAGCATGAAAAAAGAAATAAAATGCCTAACAGTGCCCTTTCTTATCTTGGGTGTTTCAGTGTGGCTTCTGTAATCCTTTTTCCTCTGATGAGACTGTAGACCTATTTTTTATTTCACACATTGTTTTTCATCAAATCTTGGCTTTAAGTGTGCAAAGCTGAGAACAGAAATAATAAAAAACATCAACAAACAAACAAAAGCCTCATGTTTTATTTATATTTTATTCAGCTAGCAATGTGCATATTTATATACATAATTTCACCTCTTTTTCTTTCTTTTACTAGAGTTTATATGTCAGGAATTCATAGTAATAATAAATTGCTCATGTCTGAATTAAAAATAATATTCAACTTACCTCCAGTAATACTGAAAAATTTTGGATTCTGCATCTGAATTTGAAATCTGCACATCTGTTTCTGTTGCCCTCTTACCATCTAGCTCCCTCTTCCAGAAGTCATATACTCTTCAAAATTATTGGAACAGTAGTATGTAGTAAAATTGTAAGTCCTAGCACAATGATATTGAATTGCAAGTAGCTTGAATATTTGCTGCTTAAACTCAGAAGTTACTCTGTACTATAAACTAGTCTAATATTACCAGATAAACCACAGGAGTCTGGGAAAACTAAGTCTTGCTCTTTCCAAAGTGATTGAGCAAAAATAGAAGTCCTTGAGTAGTCGATTTAGCTGCTTATGGGAAGAGGTAAATACCTAATTACTGCAGCTATGACTTACCTTGGGAAATCTGCCTAGTTTTTAACAGACCCATCTTCTACTCTAGAGAATATTCTTTTTAAAAAAATCTAATTTATACAGGAATAAGATTGCCAACCAGAAAGAAAAATCCCTGCTGAAGGATGCTAGCTCTACAGGGCCAGCATTCTGTATCGTTAGGACATCTTGGGAATCCAGCGTGAGAAGTAGACAGGTGAAGCATTGGTGATAAGAAACAGGAAGTCTTTGAGTTTTGATATTGATTTAAGTAGATTAAATATATTTTACTATTTTTTTTCATATTTTATAAATGTTGATATTTAATATATTTATTTTCATTTTTTATCCTAACCAGCTTTAAATGTGGTTTCAAAGCACATGGCTTTTACCAAGTCATTTATTACTCAAGAGTTTGACAAATTTAAAAATCAAGGTACTGGGACATAGTAACCAAGTGCCTTCTTCCCCAGCTTGAGAGTATCCAAAGGGAACAAGGTACATCACTGTAATGGCTGCAGTGGCTGTTCCTAGAGGAAATGTTTAAGATGTAAGAAGGATAAAGAGCATTGTTTTCCAGTGATTGCCAGCTACTTCTTATTGCTATTAAGTAGAAGGGGAGTATGATGAAGAGTAAGGGTCTTAAGAAATCTTACATCACTCATCAGAACAATTTGGAGACTTATTTTGACTCAGTATACACAATCTGAGTATGTAGTACTTCTCTGTTTATTTGCTAGTAAAAAAAAAAAATCTACAGAAAGGGATAGAGTAATTTATAATCCTTAATACTCTGTTTTTTCCTCCATGTAAATGTCCATGCCATTTTAAAAACTGCATTTAGACAGTATTTTTCTTCAGTTAGTTCCAAATTAAGATAATATATGAGTAGTTTACTTTTGTGATAGTAAGGCAATATATTGCAATTTTAAATGACGCATTAAATTAAAAAGTTGAAATGCGAGCACTGACAGTGCAAGTTTATGCTTGGATTTCATGTGCAATGTACAGCAGTTGATTAACTTCTGTCCTTTCTTTCATGCAGAACAAAATCTTTGACAACAGATTTAGTACATTTGACAGCTGAGGTTGTAATACTATGTAATAGTAGGGCTGAGTTGTAATACTAATGTTTTTCTCTATTCTTCAAAAAGAACAAAGCAACTAGATGACAAAATTAGCAGTCATTTGTATTTGCTAAATCAATTATATATGACATTAGCTAATACTTGTCTTCCTTGTTTTTCAAATATTAATTTTTTAAGTAACAGAAGAAAGTTCAGTACAAATATTGTATCGCAGAATCTCAGAATCACAGAATCTTAGGGGTTGGAAGGGACCTCGAAAGATCATCTAGTCCAACCCCCCTGCCAGAGCAGGGTCACCTAGAGCACATCACACAGGAACGTGTCCAGGAGGGTTTTGAATGTCTTCAGTGAAGAAAACTCCATAACCTCTCTGGGCAGCCTGTTCCAGTGCTCTGTCACTCTCACAGTAAAGAAGTTTTTTCTGATATTTACATGGAACCTCCTGTGCTCCAGTTTGCACCCATTGCCCCTTGTCCTATCACTGGTCATCACTGAAAAAAGCCTGGCTCCATCATCCTGACACTCACCCTTAACATATTTGTAAACTTTGATGAGGTCACCCCTCAGTCTCCTCTTCTCCAAGCTAAACAGCCCAGCTCCCTCAGCCTTTCCTCATAAGGGAGATGTTCCACTCTCTTCATCATCCTTGTGTCTCTGCTCTGGACTCTTTCAAGCAGTTCCCTGTCCTTCTTGAACTGAGGGGCCCAAAACTGGACACAATATTCCAGGTGCAGCCTCACCAAGGCAGAATAGAGGGGGAGGAGAACCTCCGTAGGTTGTATGCAGGTATGATTCATGTTACAGAGACCAGCTGGATTGAAAATGGGTTACATTATGTAATTAGGCTTAAGGTTTAATGAAATATAGCCAGGTCAAAATTAGAAATAAAGTCACTTCCAATTAACATGTGTAGTCCGTGGAAAGATGTGTGTCAGTCATCCAGTAGCAAATCCAGTGGAGACTCCTGCAAAGAGGAAAAGGGATAGTGAACATAATCCACTTGTAAAACTTGCTGTTGTATGAGGAAAAACTGTTTATATGGCTCCTGTTGCTTGAAAGATACCTTTAAATTGTGAACATTTTCATGGGAAAGAAGAGGTATACATTTCTCTAGACTGCATTCATTCCTTGGGGTAGAGTTACTTGACTATGAGAGTGTCTGCAGTTCTGCAGTTTACCAGAATCTTCATTTTGTTTGACTCCCTGAAAACTGCATATTTTGAATGTGATTAGATTGATCCTATTAACCTTTCAGTGCCATTGGTCAGCCTTTCCCGTTTGCCCCAGGAATTAATTCTCAATTTTTAATGGAAATTGCTTAGTGTAACTTGGGCTAGATGACATGCTTTATTTTTATTTTTTTTTTCCTCTGTTGTTTTCATTGATGTATTTGTTTCAATTGCAGTAAAGTGTTTAGTATGACTTCATGTCCCTTACTTGATTGTTTTTGTTGAAGGTTGTCCTTGCAGAATGAAATAACACCCAATAAATAGGCCCAGATGTGCCAAAAAAAATTAATAGCAAATGTAACTTTTGGAGTGAATGAGACTGACCTGCACTGAATATGTTGTAATTATTGTTGCATTAAAGGAGGTTTCTTTATGAAGTGTTATAGAAACTTGGTTTTGGGTCCATATATTCTGATGAAGTTCCTAAAGCATTCACACATAAGATATTTCATGATGGATAACATTTTTCTGAAGTGTAGTACTTAGACCTTTTTTTTTTTTTTTTTTCTCCAAGTCTGTGTATTCTGAAAATCTATAAAGGAAAAAATGTTGCAGTGTTTAACTGATGCTGGATTTTCTAGCATATTGTACTGTTGTTCTCAGAGTTAATTTACAAGGCAGAAATTATGCAACTGCCACTCACTGGTCCTGTAACAATCAAATAAAGTGACGTCTCCAGTCAGTATTTAATATCAGTGTTTAATAGTGAGAAACTCTATAAGTTTCTCTCTTGGTCACTTTATCTAATTTTAATCTATGCTGACAGAAGTCTCAGAAGTGATTACAAAAAGTAAGAGGAAATCCAGTATTAATTTTACAACATTGTAAGTAATTTATTGTCATCCAAATATCTGAGATCAGAAAATAATAATAGAATCAAAGAGTCACAGAATGGTTAAGGTTGAAAGGGACCTTAAAGATCATCTAGTTCCAATGCCCCTGCTATGAACAGGGACACCTCACACTAGACTAGGCTGCACAAGCCTCATCACCTGGCCTTAAACACTTCCAGGGAGGGGCCTTCCACAACCTCCCTGGGCAATCTGTTTCAGTGCCTTACTACCCTCATGGTAAAGAATTTCTTCCTGATGTCTAACCTGAATCTCTTCTCTTTCAGTTTAGAACCATTATCCCTTGTCCTATCACTAACCTCTCTGGTGAAGAGCCCCTCCTCAGCTTTCCTGCAGGCCCTTCAGTTACTGGAAGGCTGCTATAAGGTCTCCCTGAATTTTACAGTACTGTTTCTAACAGTACTGGTTGCATGATTTTTCAAATAGGACTACAGATGTATTGTTACAACTGATGGCACCCATATGTATTTTGTTTTTCTGACGTTATCAGGATATTACACAGGGTGTGACAGAATTACAGAATCATTTGCATTTTATCTTGTAATTGAAATAGAATGCTATTTAACTTTTTCTAGAAAAAAAAAGAGATTAAAACTATATATAAAATACAATGGGTTTGAAGGATATAATTTCTCTAACAAGTCTTTGGGAAAGATGCAAGAAGAAGGACTGAATTTTGTTCACTTATCCATAAAGTAGTTCCTTGATAATCCTCTGGGTCTTTAGATGGATTTAAGTGAACCAGAATAATAATCATATTAATTTGGTTTTTACTTCAGTTGAGTTTTTTTACAAATTCAACTCACCATTTTTAGTAAGTGTTACAGTGAAAGAGTTAAATTGTACACGGAGGAAAAAAAGGCATCATCTTTTGAATATTTTGAGTAGAACCTTGGGGACCCAGAGACATGCTGCTGTTACATAAATACAAGCATACTTCTTTTCAAAGCATATTCACTTGGGCACATTTAGAATCAATAAAATATAAGTTCAATAAATAGATTTCAAAACCAAAAATGTTTTGCAAATACACAGAGCAATTCAAATATAATTTGCAGAGTGTTTTACCACAATGTGAAGGTTTTACTCTATCCATTTTATAGTGGAGACTAGCACATCATTATTAATAATGCATAATAAGATGCCAGCAGAAAATGAGATTAAAAAGCTGAGCTGAGGTTTCTACATCCATATTCTGGTATGCAGAAGTTTTTAATGCTATTTCATTCAGGATGTGCTGATCTTAAGTGAGTACCAAATACCAGATAAAATTTTCTACCAAGAGAAAATGAAATGACAACCAGAAATTTTGGGATTCACAAAACTTCGAAGGTATCAAATCTTCCTTCATGTTAAAAAAAAAAAATCAACAAAAAACCCTCACAAAACTAACAACAAACAACAAAAAAAACAACCAAAACTATATGAAACAGAAAAGGCTGATTGTACTTTCTGTTTGGTAAAAAAAAACCCAAACCCTATACTTTTTATTGTATTCATCTATATACCTTCCAACTATGATCTGTGCACTGAAACAGTACATAATATGTAACTTTCCATGATGTTTTAATTATCACCTTTTTGACAGAACAGCTCACTTCTTGGAACTGGAGGGGAGTTTTGAATCTTTCACATTCCTTTGGATGTTGTTATCAGTCCAGATTTCATTTTTGCTACATTACAATCATGCTGTATCTTGAATGGTTTAATCATAATTACTTTTTCTCAGGGTAAACATTGAGTTTGTCTTAATTGCAGAATTATCATGTTTTGTCTCAAGCCAAGTTGCCTGTCTTAACAATTTGAGCCTTAGGATAAAAGTATCTACATAATAGAGCACATGTGCTGTAGGAAAGTAATGCCAGACTTTCAGTGTGTCAACAAATTATGCTAAAACTAATTCAACTAAAAGTGATGTGATTAATACCAACAGAATCAAGAAGGTTGACCAAGAGAAAATTACTAATGCTGGAAACATTAACTTGGAAGGTGTTTTAACATTTATTTTGTAATGCCTATTTCTAGACTTAATGGGAGGAGAATTAGACACAGAATAAATATCAGTTTAACTTACGGAAAAATGATATGGACTAAAAATATATTACATAATTCAATGGATATTACAAAATTGAACAGATTGGAGGATAACACAGTTTATTTCAGAGTGAATGAAGTCCAGATATTCAGTACCCAAAATTATACTCTTCTGGTGGGTTGACCCTGGCTGGATGCCAGGTGCCCACTTACTTCCTCCCCTGGACAGTGGAGAGAAGATATAAGAAAAGGCTTGTGGGTCAAGATAAGGACAGGGAGGGATCACTCAGCAACTACTGTCACAGGCAAAACAGACTCAACTTGGGAAAATTAATTTAATTTATTAACAGTCAAATCAAAGTAGGGTAATGAGAAGTAAAACAAATTTTAAAACAACTTTCCCCACCTGTCCCGTCTTCCTGCCTTCAACTTCAGTAACAATTTCTCTGCCTTCTGCCCCTGAGCGGCGCAGGAGGATGGGGAATGGGGGTTGTGGTCAGTTTGTCACATGTCTCTGCCACTCCTCCCTCCTCAGAGGGAAGACCCCTCATACTCTTGCCCTGCTTCAGCCTCAGGTCCCTCCCACAGGAGAGAGTCCTCCACAAACTTCTGTGGCATGAGTCGTTCCCATGGGATGCAGTTTGTGAAGATCTCCAGCATGGGTCCCTTCCAAGGGGTGCAGCCCTTCAGGAACAGACTGCTCCAGTGTGGGTCCCCTGTGGGGTCATGAGTCCTGCTCCAATATGGGCTTCCAACACAGGAAGGACGTGGAGCTGCTGGAGAAAGTTCAGAGAAGAGCCACGAAGATGATCAGAGGGCTGAAGCACCTCCCTTATGGAAACAGGCTGAGAAAGTTTGGGTTGTTCACCCTGGAGAAGAGAAGGCTCTAGAGAGACCTTACAGTGGCATCCCAGTACCTGAAGGGGCTATGGGAAAGCTGGGGAGGGCTTTTTATAAGGGTTTGTAGTGCTAGGACAAGGGGTGATGGTTTTGAGTTGAAAGAGTATAGATTTAAGTTAGGCATTAGGAAGTAATTCTTTAGTATGAGGATGTTGAGACACTGGAACAAGTTGGCCGGGGAAGTTGTGGAAGTGTTCAAGGCCAGGTTGGATGGGGCTTTGGGCAACCTGTTCTAGTGTGAGGTGTCCCTTCCCATTCAGGGGGGTTAGGCATCATTGTACACTTGGGAGTGCTATTGAAAGGCTTTTCCTAATTTTCAGGAAGATTATAAATAGGGAAGCTCCAGGGTAACAGAAGATAATCCTGTAAAGAGACTACAGTTTCCTAGTGCCCACAATGTGGCCAACTAATAATAAGAATTATTAATATTGTATGGAAAAATTGTTTCTTTTATTGATTTTAATGGCAAGCTTGTCACATGCAAATTCTTCCTGTTTCTGTGATGATTTTTGTTTATCTCAGAAGACTCCGTAGGAAGAAAAATTAATTTGTTCATTAAGATAATACAGTTTTTGTTCTAAGTATTAAATTCTATCAGCTTATCTTGGCCAGTAGTTTTCTAATAATTATTCTTTATCTAGTTACATATCCAATTTTCTTACAGTTAAGTAGAACATGTGAAACCTTTTTTTTCTTCCCCAGTGTCATTCCTAATAGTTAAATTTCTATCTTTATTCCTGAAAAGTGAATCTACATAAAATGACAGACAAGACAATGAAACTGGATTTAATTATTTGGTGATAATATGTATTTGGTTGATAGATATAAATGTGTAAGACAATTCTTTCATATTGTGAGGGGTGGGATTTTTTTGTTGTTTTTTTGTTTGTTTGTTTGTTTTGTTTGTTTGGGTTTTTTTTTGGTTGGTTGGTTTGTTTCAGTTTGGGTTTTGGTTTTGTTTTAATGTTTAAATAGTATTTAACAGTATCAATAAAAACATAATATGAGATCCCACCAGGACTAAAAAAATATTTTTAGGTAATTGTGTTCAAGAGAAAATTTTTTTTCTAGTTAGCTGTGGGAGACAGTAATTGGCATGATGCTGTTCAGCATTTCCTCTAATAAACTAGCAGATCATAAAAAAACTGTGGATGGTACAGATTTACCATTCTGACAAAGTGAGGAGAATAGAGCAGCTGCATAAACCAATCTTGAATCAATTGTTCAGTTGACCTGACAGGCAAGCTGTATTTTCCTACAGTCAAATGAAAAGTTTTACAAATACAGGATAAGTAGAATAGGTCATATCCTTGGATCCATGGCTTCTGAAGGGTCTTAGGGGGCATTGCTAAGAGCTATCTGAATATAAACTCCCAGAATCACGTTGTGGCACATGTAAGTAATTGGATCCTTAAATTAATGAGAATAAGAGCTTGTTTTACCTTTTGTCTTTTGGTTTTTTTCTTCTTATTTTTCTTCTTGTAATACTGCATCCAGTTCTGAAGTCAAAGAAATAGAGAGGGCTCAAAGAGGATGACTGAAGTGCTCAGAATATTTAATTGTCAAATAGAAAACCAATAGGTGAATTGATTAACATATGAGATATTTGATAGGAAAAAAGTCCTAAGAGAGTAAGAAAATAAGTAATGAATTTCTGTAGCTCCTAAGGATTTCAAATAGGTGGTTTTCCTGAAAAAAAAATAAAAATGTTTAGGTTTAGTTCCTGTTATCTGCACAAGAGGTCAGAGCAAGATAAGTAATGATCTGTCCTGGCTTTAACATCTATGACTCTGGGAGTCAGCCCAAAATTTGTGTTGTGTATCTGACAACTAATACTCCCGTTAACATATATGATACGTGGCTGCTATCATGTATAGATACAGAAAACAACTGAAGTTCTGACAGCTGTTGAACCAATTCAACAATTATTTGGCCTTGCAGTACAATTGTAACATGGCAGTCACCATTTCTAAAACATGTGTAATGTTTTCACCTTCACACAATGACCTCTTAAACATTTTTGTATCTAGTAATTTTTAGTTATTCTTACCAACTAAGAAGCACCCAGTGTTAGGGCTACATTGCCATTGTAAAATCTGTCTTAATATGTGGATAACTGTAGGGGCTAGTTGCAGAGAAAAATCACTATTTTGTTTTAAAAGGCTTCAGTAAGTGTTGAGTAATCACTGCCTTTTAAAAATTATTATTATTTCTTTTTTTGTTATGTCCAATAATATATTTGAACTTCAGAAACAAATTCTTTTTATTCTGCCAGTAAGTTGTGTCCTTCCTTATCTTGGAAGCCTATGTGAAGTAACAGGGATCATACAGCTCTAAGGATACTGAGACCAAACTCCACACATGTCCACCAATGCATCTGGCAGGTTGGGAGGAACACCTTGCAAAATTGGGGTCCCCTCTTGTTTGCACGTGTTGTCAAGAGATCCTTCTGTTCTGACTCCTGGTAAAGTAAAGGAAAGAATGTGATGCAGGGTGTGTATAATCTGGAGAGATTTCCTTTAAGCCTTGCTTTATTGCTTGCATTTTTCAGATATGCTGTTGCTATTCAAGTTTGAATCAAATCTTCCACACAATGAAAAACTGATTTTATTGTCCTGCATGTTTCCAGAAAAGCACTTTCTGATTACTATAAGGTATTTTTCTCTCATCAACCAGTATTTTTATTTATTTTCAGTAAATACCACAAAGAGATCTCTGTGTTTTCTCCATTTCACTATAAAAAGAAATTTCATGAACAAAGAAAAAACTGTTGTTCTTACTGAGCAATTTAAGTGACCTAAACTAAATGCACTGGCAGGGCTTCCATTTAGTTAGTAATTCACAGCTGTCACTGGAGACATCTCTCTACAAAGAAAACTGTTTTCTTTCCATGTTTATTTCTTCAGCAGAAACTGCTGCATAACAATATCAATTATTGGCCTTATCAGCGTGTAACCCTGGAGAAGACTAAAATCACAGGAGCCTGTACACTTGACTACCAAACTCAATCAAAACTACTGATAAGAGAACAAAGAGAAACTAAAAGCTTTTGGAGTATGAGCTGAATAATAGGATGAAGTGACATATGCCTTTCTTTGAGACAAGCAGATGGAGGAGGATTAATTTTCTTTCTTTCAATCTTCTTTTCTCTCCTATGGTTTCCTAAATGCTGGTGCATGTAGATTTTGCTATCTTACAACAAAATTGTCTCATTGCAACAGTAAAAATAACAAGAATTAAAATGCCTATTGTTTTGTCATCTACTTGTAAACAAATTGGATTTAAAATCCTTCCAGAAATGCCATTATTGCAGATTTCCTCTTGCTATCGTAACCTCCTAGTTAGCTCTTTCAACTGCCATAAAGAGCAAGATCTTTACACATGATAACCTGTTTGCACTCTATATTTTTTTTGTATTAGACATCCCTTTGCAAATAAACTGAGTGTTCATTTATCCCATCCTTATTTGTTTTCTGCACAGAAGCATTTACTTGCTGTTAGCTGAGTGAATAGCAGTGGTTGCATCCAGTTCTCAGGAACCGATTCACCAAAGCTTTGCATTAATTGATTTTTTTATTACAATTCTTACACATGTGCTTAGTTTCAGGTGCTCATCTGCGTAGGACAAACAGGGATGTCTGATATCCTTAATAGCTGCTGTTCTCTGCCATATACTTTCTTAAAAGTTGCTACCCCCAAGAAGAGATGGCAGAGAATAGCATAGAACTGTCTCTGAATTGCCAGCTCACAGACAAGCCTATTAAAGACTGCTGCCAGTAATATACCTCTGCAAGTTATATTTCATGTAGCTGATGTCTTCTGTGAGAAAAGGCCACATCTTCCAATCTGTGATATAGTTTTCTTTCTTGGAGATCATCGTGCTAAATACAGGAATTCCTTTTTGCCTGCTAAGGAACAAATGTGGTCACTGTGGGCATCAAACACTTAAATTATACCATGTAATGCACTGCTGAAGTGTTTTTCCACTATAAATGTTATTGCAGTTTTGGTCACACCTTTAGACACCTTTTGCTCATATTCATTTATTTAAACTAAATGGCATTTTGTTCACAAGGTATGGTTTTATAAAATAAATTATTTTTTCAAGAGCCCAGTTCTCCAAAGAAAATAGATTTGGTTATCATGTTTTTCTTAAACCCTATTTGGTTTGTATGTAGTTTGGAGTCTTTCAATAAACACTTCAGACAGATTTTTTGAGGCTTTTCTCTGAATCTCTGAAGGCTAAAATTCCACAAACCTTTCTTAATGCAATGTATTGTATGAGAATCTTACACCTGGGTTGATTTTCCATGTTTTTACTAAGATTTTTCTTTACATAGTGGAAGATTAAGCATTTTGACTTGTTCGATCTTCGATGACCAGTCTGGAGCTGTTTTGCCATTGTCAGGGTGCTCCTTTGCCAAACCACTCTGTTGGGTATTGATACCATGACAAGGGGGCACTGCTTTTAACAGTGTGATTTTTGTGAAGTTTCAGGCTGTAGACTTCATTATTTCCTTACATGCATGGACTAGAATTATCAAGAAAAGGTGCTCATGGCCTACGCACTTTCTTTAATCTTGAAAATCTTAAAAACCAGCAGTCGGAAAAGATTAACCCAGGCCATTGTCACCCGCTCTACTGGAAAAACATTCAGTTCGTGTCTGGAGGCTGTTCCTTTGTAGATAAGCAAAGAAAAAACCCTGCATTCAGCTGTTCATTTGCAAACTTGTATTTTCCATGAAAGTTGGGGCATTCATTATCGTATATAGAAATTTGATCTCAAATTCTGGTTGGTCAAAACTGAAGTTGTACTTTTCTGGTTTTATTAATATAGTGATATGTAAGAAAGGCAAGAAATTACTATATAAATAAAATGTGTTAATATTTTAATTGTCTTAGAATCTTACGGCCTTAGGATATTTGTAGCTAACATGGTGCTTCCACGTACTCCATTTTAAATTATTATTTTTCCATGGTCCCAGTAATGTATTCTTTGTCTATATGCTTTTGAAGAATTGCATCTCTCTGGGAATTATGTGTTTGTTTTTTTATGGAATGTCTTCAGAATGTTTTTTGACAACAATATCAGTAGACTGGGAAATGCAGGACTGGCCCTGTCAGAGAATATTAAAGAATGTGGCTTATTTAACCTTATAAAACAAAGCTTGAGAGGGGGTGTGATTACCTTCTAGAATGCATTTGGATTACTTTGTAATGGGGGTAAAGGCTTAAATTATAATGTAATTTTGCTGAAAGATGAAAATTATTCCACTTTGATTTATAAGCCATTACATAAAGTGAAGCACCTTTTTTGTAAAATATCAGGAGGTAAAGAACAGTGATATAGTAAAATTAACCCTGGTCTGAGTTCCTTCTTGTCCCCAAACAAGTCTTAAGCACAGTTGTTAGTCATGTTTGTTGCATAGTGTTTACACTGGTTTAGTGTATTTTTATTCATTTACTTCCAGTGTACAATTGAATTACAATGTGTTAATTGGAATTAATGCTTCGGTCTGATGGTGGAAGCTCTTTTGGAACTTCTCTCTAACTGATGCATTGTTTCTTCTGAGAGGTACAACGGAAATGCATTTTAATGTATTTTTTCTCTTAAAGCATCAAGGAATGGACAGGGATTTGGGTTTTTTGTTGTTGTACATAGAGAAAACCTGTGCAGTTTTGATGGTCCTTGTCATGTCGTCCTCTGCCTGCATGCTTTGTTCACCAAGAAAGCTGAAACAATTTCTTTATGTGAACAGTGGTGGTGTTCTGAGAGTTAAAGGCACTTTTGTTTTAGTTGTTACTGATTCCAGAAAGCTTCTCAGGTTCATTTGGGGATTTTCAGGTATCAGATTCCCTGCCAATGTAGAGACACAGAACTTTGGGCATGTTCTTTATCCTTTCCTTTAACTCTGATACTTTCATGAAGATGGTTTCACTGCCAAGTAGTTTGTTCTCTATATTAATGTCCTTAAGTCTGCTGGAGGTGCACAAATGCTATGTGGGTTTTGACTTGCAAGTGGGGAATGGTTATTTATTGTGCAGAACAAAGCACCTATATTTGGCTTCATGTGGTGTGGGTGATTGAACAAGGTAGTAGAAAGGACATGTTTCAGACCTGTGTTCCTAGGATACTGACAGTATTCCATTTGAACTATGTTTAGGGATTTTTTTTTAGTTCTAAATATATGTTAAATACATTGTGACATGTCTATCAGATGTAAAAATTAGATATCTCAGACGGTAATACCTCATTTGTGTGTACAAGCAATTTTGCATCAGCAATCCTTAATACATATTTTCTCTTAAAATAAGATGAGATTTTACTCAGAACAATTTACAGTGTGAAATACCTTTCCATCAAAACATACTAGTTGCTTTAAGTGAGAAAAATGTAAAATTTTTATACACTCTAGTCCCATGGTTCATTATATTCAATTGATATTTTATGATTTTCTTTCTCCTTTTTTTGATGAGCTTTTAGCTATTTCACACTGCAATGTTGAAATTTAGAAGTCATTGTAAAGGCAAGGAATATGAATTTGGAGCTGTGAAAACTGTTGCACTTAAAATGTGTTGTCTTAATTATGATCAGAAAAACCAAACCAAGAAGAGTGGGTGGCTTATGGATTTTGTGGACAGGCAGAATTGTAAATTTTCTGTTGGAATTTGCTGTACAAATATTTTGATCTTGCTTGACTGCAGGAAAAAAAAATTAAAAATAAAAGGTTAGAATGTAGTAACTTACTCATTGGCAATTAATTTCAGAAATGAAATTCTGCTATAATTACTGCAGTCTTGATTGGTACAGCAGGTTCTATATTTGGACGAGGTTTGTTCAGATTTTTATTTTTTTTTTATGAAATGACTTTTAGTCTTCATGCCTTTGTATACTCTAAATATTTGCATCTCTTTTCCTTTATTTGGTGCTTTTTTTCTGGAGCTAGTGAAAGTGATAGAGTTAGGCTTTTAAAAATTATTATTTATTTGCTATGATTTACATTTTAGTGCTAAGAAGTACACAGAAGTATCTCAAAATACTAACAATATAGCAGTATTTCATTAAACAATATCGCAAAAAATATAATCACAGTGGTTCAAGACCATTCTACTCTGCTCCAGTGACTGGGGTACTGAGAATTTTTCCTGGACATTGCTTGTGATACTCGCTTCTCATATGGGATTTTTAAAATGGAAGAGCTGTCTTCTTAGCTTAAAAGTAAGTTAGAACCCAAGACTGTTTCCATTTGACTGGTGGATTTAAGTATGAATTTACATCAGTGTTCAGTGTTCAGGGATTTAAGTATGAATTTACATCAGTGTTCAGACAAGATGACTTCCTCTTCTTTCTTGAGTATTGAATATTCTGTATTAGTACATTAACTACCTCTTAATCATGTGTATATAATTTTGGAGCCTTTTGAGACAGTTCAGAATAAAAAAGTATTGCAAAAATGAGATGTTATTTGATAGAGTTGAACATCTTTCAGATTCTATGGCAATGCTTGCTTTAAGTCTATGTTCTTAGCCTTGTCTTATAAACTTACAGATAATAGCATGTAGATAGTAAGTTTCATTAAGAAAATGTAACATGCAAAGATGTTTCCTGTTTTGAGACTTAGGGATGGGTATTACTTGTCTTTTGTTTTCATCAGAGAGCAGGGACATAAGGCTACCTACAACATATTAATTTATATATCTTCATACCCGTGTAAATGAAGATGTAAATCTTCTCTTCAGCTAAGTGAGCACAGCTTCTCTGACATAGTTCTTTAGAACAACATATTTTATGATTAGCAATTAAGGTTGCTAATGACTTCCATAAGAGATCCATACCGGATGAAACAGGACTTTAATTGCTGGTTTAGTATTTTTAATATGCTGAGTCCAGGAATCTTTGTCAGTAGTCATGAAAAGAAATACATGAAAGGGAAATGATAAGACCATCAACTTTTCATAAGCTTTCATTTTCAGAATCTTTAGCTGTGTTTCTATGAAATTCTTATTAGGAATATGAAATAAATTATAAAAATAACATACTTCTGTGTGTTTTAAAAATCTCCTGTTAGAACAGGAGATTCTTCAGTTGAAGTGAAGAACAAAAAATGTATGTTGGCTTAAAATAATGTTATATATTTGAATCAAAGATAAAAACTATATATTTGTTGAGAATCATTATGAACTTGAGTTGCTGAACATAAGCTGATAGCTGGAAAAATTAACCTTCAACTTATTTAGATTTATTTTTTTTAATTTGTCCATTTCCATTTTAAGATGCAACAAGTCTAGTTAGAACTCTGAATAACCTTTTTTTCTGTAGTTAGTTTCATACTGTTCTGAGTTCTGTATGCTGTGTTCTGATGGTTAAGATGTCGTTGTGTTTGAAAGGAAGGACAAAATATAAATAAGAATGATTGTTTAATAGCCTTTGTTTAATTTTCTTTCTTTGGAAAGAATTAGTAACCCTTTCAAGAAATGCTAGATGCATTATTTAGATAATGAGCAATGAAGAAGTGTACAGGAAAAAAATCAAATGTAGTATTCAATTTACAAAGTTGAATGTTCACTATTTGGGAAATACTGGGGGGTTTTGGTTGGTTGAGGTTTTTTTGCTCCTGTGTCAGGACAGGATGTGAATTTTCACATTCAAGGTGGGACTTCTTCAGTAGCACTGATTTATGACTTGCCAAGAATATAACTCTCCTAAAGCCTTCAGATTGTGTCCATTGCAGGCTTAAATGTTCCTGCCACTTAGCACAGATAAACCAGTGTTTCCCCATCTTTTGCTTATCAAAGTTTAGGTTCACACATATGCTTGGAAATCAGAAGAAGGAGGGCATTATTGCATCCAGTATCCAAACTGGACTGTTTTGTGCCAACTCAGTCATTGTTGTCTACACGGGGTGTGTGTACGTGGTGTGCACCCTTCCATGCTCAGGAAGCAATGTGGGAAGGCAGCTGTGCCACTGAAGGAACCACGTCCATTTACTCCTCTTAACCGGTATCTTGCAGCAAATATTTCTTCAGTTGCAATTGATGACCTATTCCTACTGTCTCTTTAACATTAGATTTTGAAATCTTAGTTTTCTCAATTCCAGCTGTGCCCAATGGGAAAGAAATGTTTTCTCTGACTCTGAGACATAGGTAATTAATAAGATGCACAGCACTCCAGAAATACAGCTCATTATTTGCAACTCCATGTAGCAGGTTAGGACAGCTGGAGAAATAAGAAGTGGCAGCAGCGAAGGGAATATTGCTGAGTGCATTGAAAGAGGAAAAACAGTACTCAAGAAAGAAGAGATAACTTGTCTTGGAGCTAGAGCCCTGCTTCTTTGGCTCATTATGTATCAACAGCGAGGGGCAGAGAGAAAGTCAAAGTAGCTCTGAGGCATCTGAACAAGGTCAGCTGGGCTCTGCAGTGTGCGCTGGACCTCTGCTTTCATCTTACCAGCCAGGGCATTTATTACTGCTTTGATAGCAGGCTGAAGGGGGAGGATTTGGACTGAGGTTGGCCGAGCCCCAAAGCAGCATGTATCCTTCATCCTGAGTATCTGGGAATAGGATTAGAGGTTACCATTGCCCAGCTCATTACCAGCCTGGCCACTGCAACTATCACAGGGTCTTAGCCAGGCAGTTGCTCTGGCACATCTGTCCGTCTGCTTCACTCTGCATCGCAGGAGAGGGACCGAGTCCACAGATGCCCACTTGGTACTTGCCATCCATGCCACCCTTTCCTTATACTCAACAATCCCAAATACGAGCAAGTGAAAAATAATGCTGTAAAGGAAACACAAATTAAAATTTTCCTCTATTAAGTATTTGTTTTGTCTTTATCATGGTTACGTCTGCTTGGAAAAAAATAATAAAATGAATCGTGTTCCAGTTCTGGCTGTCTCTGACACTGTGTTTTACCCATTTCCCATAAAATCATAAAAACAATATTCTCTGAATCTTCATGTATGGTTTATTTCTGGTTATATTATCTGAAAAGATAGATGGGCATTTTTTTCTGGCAATCATTGTTTTCCTCCTTAGCTTGTCTCAATAATTCCTCTAAATAAATTTTAGTAGTACTGAATTGCCTTAGTTCTTTAAAAGTAAGTGCTGTGCTCTAAAATTTCAAGTGCAACTTCTGAAGGTGCAAATAACTCTGACAAAGAGGCTGTTTAGTCAAATTGCCAGCATAAATATTGCAGTGTTTTATGTGTTCATAATGTGTAACAGGTACCAAAATGTAGCTGTTAGCAATTCCTTATTAAATAATGGAAGATTATATATAAAGTTCATTTACCTTTCCTTTAGTTACATGCAGTCCTAAAGTATAATATTGAAAAGTTCATGATCATAAAATATAGTAAGATTGCAGGTTCTGCCTGTCAGTACAAAATAGAGCTGTGGTACACCAGAAGTACTCAGACCATAATTACATTGCAGTTAGCAGCAGGAAGGATTAACAACTCTCATAGAAAAATGCTGTATTTTAGGGCTGCCTTTAGTTGTTAAATTAATAGACCAGTTCTCAGTTTTGACATTAAAAACTAACTCTATTAATTTCCTCAGTATGTTCAAGTTTGATTTTAGCTTTCGTTATTGCCATTTTTCTATTAGGTAGAAATAAAAACACTGATCTATTAGTGGTTTTTATGTCCTGTTAAGTTCTTCCTTTTAAAAAACACCTACGATTGAACTTGGTCAATAATTCAGACAAAAAAGTCTGAAGGGAGTTTTCATAGTAAATACATTGCTTTGATTATCACAGGAGAGACCTTTGTGCTCTACTCATTAGAATAACATTTTTATTTTGTTTTATTAACTATCAACATGTTATTTGTTCTGTAATTGGTTTTGATGTTCCTTCCTTCAAGATTCACACATGGAGTGGGGGTTACAATAAATAATACAGCAGCTATAGATAGCCATTACCAGTATTATTGCTAAATCTGATGCTAAAAATTGTATAGATTAAAAAGATTAAAAGTTCTTTAAGATTAAAAATATTAAAAAGATCCCCCTATAAGGAGATGTGCTAATGAACCAGATTTCAAAACATGGTAAAATTTTGTTTGCCTGCCTTCTGGGGTTTGGGTTTGGTTTTTTTAAAATTGTTTTAATGAGCTGAGATTTCATTTAAAATCTCAGTGAAGAAAAAGATAATAATGACTTTCTAATAATTATTAAAAATGTGTTTTGTGAAGCTGTATTAGTATTCAGTTTTGATTTAGTTTCTGAGGATCAGGCCTTCACCGTTTTGTTTTTAGAGAAAACTGAGGAGTAAGGGCTTTGGAAATCTTTTGGGGATGTCTGTCTTGAAGTCTGGTGTTTTCTGCTAGATATATGTACTGGATATTGCATGATAAGATTTTTTCCCTCAATAATATTTTTATATCTGACAGCTGCTATTGCTTAACAGGGTGTATGACTCCTAGATTTTATTACTGTCGTGTTTAAAACATTAACCTCATACTTTAACTTTTCTTCTAAAGGTAGTTCTATACCAGAACATTTGCAGCAAGTTAAATACTGTCTTGTCTTGATTATATGGTGAATAGGAATAAGTATTAATTTATCTAAGGAATATGACATTATAAAAGTATATGTACTTTAAAATTAATTCTATATGGCTGCTTGCGGTGTTTTAATATACTTTATATATATTGTCATATAGTTGAGCATGATATATAAAGTGTTTTAGCATACGTTAGCATACCTTACAAAAGCACTTACGTGGGTGTCCTGGTTTGAGCCAGGACAGTGGGTTGTCATGTATATCCAAATGCAGTCAAAGTAGTGGAAAATACAATGAGTAAAATTGTATAAAAGAGGGGTTTTGTTTGTTTGGTAGTAAATATGTTGAATTTCAAATGTGCTGAAGAATTATTTCAGAAATGTGATTTACAATACATCAGCATAAACCAGAGATCTCACACAAAGAATGCTAAATATGCTTAAATCTTTTGGCATACTAAGAAATTAGTGTGGTATATAGATTTTTAATTTATTCATAGTATGACCCAGCAACACTGCTACACCAACTCCCTATATCCTTTCATTCCAAATAAAAAATAAAATAAAGATTGTCCTCCTTCTACCTTATAGGAAGCACACCTTTATTGTTTCCTGAAGTGGATCAAATGAGTAAATGTTAAGCAGCTTTTTTTTCTGCTTTTGGATTTCTTTTCTAATTAAGTCCATATCCTTTAAAATATTAAAATACTGAAAGATGTCAGTGTGGAAGGCAGGTCTGTAGAGCAACACACTTCTGAAAGCCAGGTTAAGCGTCCAAGCAAGGGCAGGTTCATCTAGGGTTTCTTCAGGGGAGTTGTGAAAATCCAAGTGCACAGATTCTGTGGCCTTCCTGGCAAACTGCTCAAGCACCCTCATTGTGAAGGACTTTCTTCTTATGACAGCTTAGCTTTGACGTGTTACTATTGCTTCTTGGCCCCCCTGTCTTCTTCATAACTCTCACTGTATGTAGTAGAAAACAGCACTTAGCTTTCTCTTCTCATAACTAAAAAATCCCCAGTTCTGTCACGCTCTCCTGCTGGGACACCTGTTGTAGCCCCCTTACCCATTTAGTGGCCCTGTGCTGAAATCTCTTCACTTTTTCTTGTACTTGCTTGGGGGGGGAAGTGCAAATCAACTGTACCTTGATCCTCTACTATGGATAGTACCTCTTTTCCAAGCTGTTGCTCCTGCACTTGGGATTTCTCCAGTAGAGTCAGTCAGTCAGGACTGAAAAAAGAAAGGAATCTGTCATTCCATTCCCTACAATGTTCAGATTTTTACCATTTTGAAAATAACCTTATTTTTCTTTACATTTTAAGTGGTGGTAAAAGTAAACAGGGAATTTGTAGGGGGCATTTGCTGTGTTGTTTGTTTTGTGTTTCGTTTGGCTGGTGTTTTTGTTTGCTGTGTTTGTTTTTGTGTTTTTAAATTAAACATAGTTGTTCCAAAGATGAGGAATTAACTTCTGGTTGTGTGTATTTGAACAGCAGCCCAAAGGAGAACCAAAAACTGCTCAAGCAATATGAATAATTTGTACCTGATTGTGCCAGAAGCCTGACCCACTGAGGTCTTGGCACTGCAAACTGTAAAACAGCTAATTTCACAAAGCTCATTGTATTAACTGCTGTGTCTTAGAGCTGGTTGAAAGTTACTTCATAAAAGAAAAAAAATTCACTTTCATGGAAGTAGACATTTATCATCCCTTCACACAACCTTCCTACTCTGCACTGCTAGTTTATTAATTACAGTTATCAGCATAACTGTCAAATAAGGAGGAAAAAAAAAAAAAAAGTGGGATTTTGGCAGTTGTATAACACTTTATTAAAAATCTCACTCAAGTGTAATAGAGACATTCTCATGCTAACTCTGTTGTCTTACTACTTACTATTCATAATTAAATATATAGTACAGCTCAACTTCTCTTTTTTTTTGTTTCATGTTATAAGAACCAATATAGCAAGACCATGAAATAGATGAAGCTAAAATAATTATTTCACACACAAAATAAAATCACTTACTGTTAGCTTCTCTTCCTTGCTTTTTCATTAAATCACAGAATCCTGGCTAAGGGCTCCTACAGCCATCTTCCATGAAAGCAGGTGCAGAGGAGGAAGAAGAGGGGGCAAAGAAAATAAGACCCTTATTGAAGAAGAGGGATCCTGATTTAAAGCAGGATAATGGTTGTGCTTTTAATTGCATTCCTACGTACTTATTCCTGTCCTTTAGAGTAAATCATAACAAACATATTAATGTGAAAATACACATATGGACATGCTCACAAATATAGGCAAATGCGCACAAATTCTCTGCCTTTTTTTCTGCAAAAATAGAGCACCTAGAAGGTAAGAGCAGGCTTAACAACTGTGTTTATTCCTAAGATTGCCTTATAACTCCGATCATAAAATCTTACATTCAGTTTGTTGTGATGTAACTCATCCAAAACCTTCTCTTTTAATGTTTTGCTACAGCTTAATTTTTAAGGAACATTTTTGTCAAAGTAATTAAAAGCATGAGACAGGGGATCTCCAGGTGATTTTTTGTTTGGAAGTTTGAAACAGGAATTTAATAGGTGGCCTAGGGAGATGTTTGCATCAGGTTGAAGGATTTGTGGGCTTTTGGGTCACCATTTATTTAAAGAAACAAACTAACTTGCCTTGTTTTGTCAAATTGCAAGCCTTGTGTAGTTGTCATTTACATGAACTCAGGAGAGAATCTGTAGTGGTTTATTGCCCAGAATCCTTCTCTCACAGCTAGCAAGTTTCAGCAGACAGGTGAGCATTGAAGCTTTGTGCTGCTGCAGGTCGTGGTGGATTTTGGTGCCATCATCAGAACTGATCATATAGGCACCGTCCTAGTGAGCTCCTGATTTCCTGTCTTCCTGAGCTTTGGCAGTTTGGAAGTGAGTTTTGCCTAAATCTAATACAAGAGAGGAAAAACTGACCTGTAGGAAAATATTCTGGGACAAGAAGCTAAAAAAGAGTGGGAAACCAGGACTAAGGATTGAGATGAGCATTGGGTAGCTTATGTTTGCATTAGTGTCAGAGATTTCTCCCCAGAATATCTGGGAGGTTTTTGTATAAAATTGTTTAACTCCATTCCCTGAAGCCAATCAATACTTTAGATAGGCAACAAGACATACAGATTTAATGCCCTCTTGACCATTCAGTGGTAGGATAGGAGAAGAGAAGGCTCTGGGGACACTTTATAGCAGCCTTCCAGTACCTGAAGGGGCTAAAGGAAAGCTGGGAAAGGGCTTTTCATCAGAGAGGGCAGTGGTAGGACAAGTGGTAATGGTTTTAAACTGAAAGAGGAGAGATTTAGGTTAGACATTAGGAAGAAATTCTTCGCCATGAGGGCAATAAGGTGATGGAATAGTTGCCTAGGGAGGTTATAGAAGCCTGTCCCTGGAGGTGTTTAAGGCCAGGCTTTGTGAAGCCTGGTCTAGTGTGAGGTGTTCCTGCTCACAGCAGGAAGATTGGAACCTGATGACTTTTAAGATGCCTTCCAATCTTAACCATTCTGTGATTCTATGGTAGGAAGCTATGATTTTTCAAGTAACCCTCTGGAAGGATCCTTCCAAGTGCAGTCAGTGGGATTTGATCCCGTGCGTCACAGTTCAGGATAGAACTATGAACCTGGTGTTACGCAACAGGAGATTTAGCTTATTTTCTGATACCATGTTGCTGCAATAAAACATATGCTTTACAAAAGCAGGAATCCACATTTCAGGACCTTTTCAAATTAAATTCAAATTATCATTTGAAGTTACTTTTCTTGATTAATTTCATCCATATTGCTATGTAATTAATTTTGAAAGAAATGTAACTTGTTTGTTGTACTATAATCAAGATATACCCAGAAAGCAGCCGCACCACAAGTCAGATATTCTTCATGTTTCCATGTGGAAAGACTAATTAGAGAAAAGAATTCTAGCACTTCTGCAATGTAATCAGCAAATTTGGTTTATCTGCAATTGTCTGCCTGTTACCCACCTGATAAAGGGGTTATAATTTAAAATATTAAAAAGTAATATTTTATAGGTTCTTAAAGAGGAAGGAGGTGAGGAGGTGTAGGTGTTCCTCTTGTTATTACCTAGCAGAGGGTTATTGACATATTGGCAACGGATGTTACAGACCAAAAGTATGTTGAAGGTCTTAAATGTGACAAATACAGGTGGGATTTTTAAAAAACTATATGCAAAACCATGTGTGAAAACTTCTAGAGCTTGGTTGGGATTGGCAAGAGTGTTTGATGTATCAGATACTAAAATAATGTGGGAAATAGGCAAATCTAAAAGAAGACTGTGTCCCACGTTAAACCGTTTTGGTCTTACAGAGCTCAGAATTAAATTTCTAGTAGTTTCTAGTGACTCCAATACCCATGAGCATTGTATCTCAATTATGAGCTATAAAATGGCTATACTAATGCTAATTACCTCTTAGAAGTCTGATGGAGTGGTTCTGATACATTGTGTGTGAGTTCTTGTCTTTCTGAGTGTGACAAGGAGTTTCCATCAATGACCAGGGGCACCAGTAGTGGTATAATCATACAAGGGCCAATGCAGGTACATAGCATTTACACCCTTGGACAGTGTCAGTGGTGTTTTCTTTCACTCACAGGATTTCTAGAGCAATTGACTTCACACCCCCTCCTTTTTTTTTCTTTTTTTTTTTCTAATTTATTTTCTCAACACTAGAAAATAACCATAGTTCAGCTACAATTAATAGCTGGTTTCTGAACCGTGAAAGGCTGAATACCAAGTATTTCTATACAAGTTACATAAAAATTACTAAACCTTGTGGGATCTCAGGATTGTTTGGGATACTGAGGTGCTACATGAGTAATAACTAATAAATAATCATTATGTAAGCAAAACATTGCACTTACACTGGTATTTGAAAAAAGTGTATTTATTCCTTATTTTTTCTCTCCATCTAGGAGTTGCTGATATTTTTACAGAATTTGCCCACTGTACACTGGGGAAATGAAGAAATGAGTGTACTCCTGGCAGAGGCCTACAGACTGAAGTTTGCATTTGCAGATGCCCCCAATCATTACAAGAAATGAATAAAAAGTGACAAATCATTAAGACCAACATCTTCTGCAGTATTATGGCATCTGTTGTTCTGATCGTGCTTTCAGCTCATTACTCTTTCATTTGAAATAAGATGACCATTAAAATTCTGTTAGAATTTGCAGAATGAGAACAGTATACCAAAGAAATGGACAAAGCAGGATATCAAGAATTGAATGAACTTAAAAGTGAACTTTTTTGCTCAGTGTGAAAAATGAGTTCAGAAGTCTATCATGAAGTTTTCTTTTTCTCTGATTATAAGAATTGCAGTAATTTAAAATTGCAATAGTTTATGTCAAGCAATTTTTGTATATATCTAAGACTTAAACCTATTCATGAAATGATTTTTTCGTTACTTCAGTGTCACCTGCCATGATTTTATCTTCTGGTTTTGGTCAGTAAATATTATTTACTTTGAGTGGAATAAAAAGAACCATTTGAGGCAGCAAGGTCTGTGTTTTGAGGTCTGGTTGTAACTCAGAAGGCACTGATATACATACCATCTGTTGTTTTTCCATGGAATTAGGTGAGAATACTTCAATAATATACAAATATAGAAGGTTGTGATAAAATTTGGTGGCATTTTCTGAACATTACTTAGTCTTGCAGAGTACTGTAGAAGCTTTTTTAGCCATACAAAGGAATTACTTAAAGCCAAAGACTCATCTGTAAGACTCAAATAAATCCCTCTCTGTATGTTTTGGATTGTTTAAAAAATATTGAATGAAATAGAAGATGTGGTTTTGTAAAAGTAATTAAAGCTTTTCTTTCAAGGCCTCTCAATTTTTCAGCATGAAAGTTCACTTTTAAGAAATGTTTTAAGAAGCCTGGTTTACAAAGCAAGATATATTTTTATCTCAGTTGTTGCCTTATTCTCCATTTCTAGGATGTTAGCAAAGGAAAATTAATGTATCCTTCCCAAGCTTATTTGTTAAATAATTTAATACCTTTTTCCTGATTATTCAGAGGAAGTGAGAAGATAGTTCCCAGTAACAGTAACATTATACTCTGATCATTCTTGTGTCACTAGCAGAGTAAAAATCCTCATGACTTTATAGAATAAAATTCATGTTTCCTTATGTAATCATGGGATACTGGTTAATTTCTTTAAACTTAGATAATTTAAGTGCAGTATTTATTTTTGAGAAATCTTTTCAGATAAGAATTCTGATGTTGCTCTATTTGATATAAATAACTGATATTAATTTGTGCCTACCCTACACATACAGGTTATTAAAGGTGACATTTGCAATAAGAGATATACTGGAAGCTCAAAATTGTTTTTTCTCTGTTCAGTTCTCAAATTGCACAATGTTACATGGAAAGTGTAGTGCACTTTTAAGTTTGAGAAATAAAAGATCTTCAAGAGGTCTTTTTCTTATGACTTGTTATTGGAAGATTATTTTCAAGTTCTTAAAAATAAGTAGATACATATTTTGAAGAAAGCTTTCTAGATGTGTTGGTTACATGACTTGTTTAGGGGCCTTAGTTCTTGACACTGACTTTATAGTAACTAGGTGTTTCAGGGTAAATAGAATAAAATACATTTTTACCAACATGTGATTATGAGATCTGTATTTTAAGATTATATTAAATCTTTGGTAGAAGAGAGAAAAAACTTCATTCAAAAAATTAATTAAGAAGCAGGATTGGTTGGTAACTAGGATGCATTTCTATTCTATGGTGTCAGCTGGGGTTTTCAGTTCCAATGGATGCAAGTTCAGGCCTCCTGATTGCTGCATTTGTGCCTCAGGTGTGTAGTGGATCTGTGTTTCTTAAATGTCCATGTACTGTTTTCTGTAACTTCAGTTGTGGTCTGATGTATTGAAATTTATGTTTACAAAGAATGTCATATTGTGCCTAACAGAATATCTACCAATAACGGAATAAAGAAACCTGAAGTTTATGACCATTTGCTTTAAACTTAGCATCTACAGTCATTTGTTAATAGAAATGCATATTATTGAAATGAGAGAAGACACACAGCATTAAATGTACAATGTTGTAAGAGTTTTCTATGGTTAACCTTTTTATATTAAGATGTTACTTAGGTAGTTACATGTAACATGGAGAGTTGACCCAAAGTTGTCTGCTGTGTCAGATGCGTAACGAATGTGCAACATTTATGGGACTGGATATATAAAATTTCTCTCCTCGGGTCCACATCAGTTGTCTGCCACGTCTTCCAAATTCAACAGGTACCTCTTACTTCCCTTGGAAGAAAGTATTAGCATTAGAGGTCACGTTAACTATTGTGTCTGTGTCAGAAGTTGAATATTGTACTTGAGCACATTGCTTTTTAAGGATAGTGGGGAGTTTCCTAATGTAGTAACAATGCGTAACTATGTAGATATAGACTTTTCTGGAAAATATGATCTATACAAATAGGAATCGTTTTCAGTAAGTAGAAGGCCAACATTTATGTAAAATTTTTAATGTTCAGTACTTTAAGATTTACATAAAAATATTCCATTTTATTAAAAAATAAAAGACCTTACATTTAGCAGTTCTACATCTCAGGTAAAATGTCACTCCAAACAAAATATTAGATAGAAACAGAAATAATGTTACCATTACTGCATCCCATGTCCTTTTTTCAAAATTCAAGTTTCTGAATATTATAAAATTCCTTTGTAATATGTATTTTCTTATGAAGGAGGCATCTTGACACATCACTAGTAAAACCAGGCAGTAATTTCTTAGATCTTATGTGAAATATTGAAATTGTCGTGTCTAAAATGCGTGTTAAAGAATTTCTGTAATAAAAATTTAAACAAGAATGTACATTATTAAAAGATTTATGACTACAGTATTTGAAAAATGTAAATAATAAACAAATTAGTTAACTGTGTAAATACAGTACATGGAGTAGGATAGAAATGTAAATTGAAATCCTATGTAACTCTGTAATATGTTACAAGACATTGGTTTCATTTTAAATATTTTTTTTTGGCTCAGTTCCTTATGGAAAGGCCCATGAATTTGTTTTTAGCTTCAGGACTGAAGTTCCATTGTCTGCTTCTGACAAATATTAACACTGAGGCACTGGTTAAAACTGTAAAACTGATGAAAGATGAGGAAATAAATGCATATTTATGAAGTGCTGTATAGAGTGGAAAGCTTTTTTTCTTCTTTTCAGTGAGCACATTGCATACTGAATTGAAGTATGGGTATGGTGTGTTTATGTTCTACAGTCTGAAAAACCTGAATCACAAGAGCAAATGTCGTAGCAAAACCTCTGTTCTCAGTTACATTTTTGCAACTCTGTCCTTGTCTCTTGTAGATTTTGCAAGTTAATAGGAGAGACAACTTCCCAAGGTAAGTCTCTGCATATACATAGAATGGGCTGAGCATTTTCTGCAAAAATCAGGTGAAGATAAATTTGACACCACAGCAGAATTAAACTGGGGGCAGATAGAGCAAATGAGGGTAAAGCGAACATAGGAGGTCAGGAATTCTGTACATCCCTGGAGAGAAGGAAGGACAGTCAATAAGATCTGGAAAGTCAATGATGATTTAAATAGACTAAGAAGCAAGGAGAGATGTCCTGTACATATGGGAAGCTCAAGTCCCTAATGTCAAGGAAGCCAGTGAGAGACTTCCAATACTCCAGATGAATCTGGTGCGAAAATATGCTGTCCTGGTTGTATTGAAGGCAAAGTTAATAACTTCTCTGTTTAGAAGTACACACAGCATTCAGGGAACAGGAGACACAAGGATGCAATGGGCAATCTTTCCATTATGTGCTTGAGATGATGAACTGTAATCATGCTGGTTTCTCACCTTGAATGAAATTTGTGTTTCTTCATCTTCATCTTGTGCTAGGAGACCTGCATGGTTAAAGAAGGAACTACTGGGCAAATTTAAGTGGAAAAGGAAAATCTACAGATCATGGAAGGAGGGGCTGGTCACGTGGGAGGAATATAGGACTGTTGTCAGAGGATGTAGGGAGGCAATTAGGAAAGCTAAGGCCTCCTTGGAACTTCACCTTGCAAGTCAGGTTAAGGATAATAGAAAGGGCTTTTTCAAATACATAGCTAGCAAAACTAGCAATAGAGGCAATATTGGCCCATTGAGGAATGAGGTGGGAGCCCTGGTGACAGAGGATATAAAGAAGGCAGAGGTGCTGAATGCCTTCTTTGCCTCTGTCTTCACTCTTGCAGGGTCTCCCTATGAGCCCCAGATTCATATAGCCCCAGAAGAAGTCAAGATAGAGGAAGAGTTTGACATGGTAGATGAGGATTGGGTTAGGGATCAGTTGAGTAATCTGGACATCCATAAATCAATGGGTCCAGATGGAATGCACCCAAGGGTGCTGAGGGAGCTGGCGGAGGTCATTGCTAGGCCACTCTCCATCATCTTCAGTAAGTCATGGGCAACAGGTGAGGTGCCTGAGGACTGGAGGATAGCAAATGTCACTCCAGTCTACAAGAAGGGCAAGAAGGAGGACCCGGGTAACTATAGACCGGTCAGCCTCACCTCCATCCCTGGAAAGGTGATGGAACAACTTGTTCTTGTCACTATCTCCAGGCACATCAAGGACATGGGGGTCATCAAGAGCAGTCAACATGGTTTTATCAAGGGTAAATCATGTTTGACTAACCTCATAGCCTTCTATGAGGAAATTACTAGGTGGATAGATGATGGTAGAGGGATAGGACAAGTAATGGGTGTAAATTGGAGCATAGGAAGTTCAAGGTGAATATCCGAAAAAATTTTTTTACTGTGAGAGTGACAGAGCACTGGAACAGACTGCCCAGGGAGGTTGTGGAGTCTCCTTCACTGGAGACATTCAAAACCCACCTGGATGAGTTCCTGTGTGATGTACTCTAGGTGACCCTGCTCTGGCAGGGGGGTTGGACTAGATGATCTCTCGAGGTCCCTTCCAGCCCCTAAGATTCTATGATTCTATGATCTTCAGTAATCTTCTGAAGATCTTGTAGAAAATCAGGAAGGGGAGATTTTTCAAATTGCTATTTCAAAAGCAGAAGAGATCAAGAGGGTGAAGTAAAGGTCCTGAGGCCTCACAAGGAATGTGCTGGGAGACATAGCTGATGCCTATATGTTGGTTTTCTGGTACAGAAGCAGTCCTGTGTATCTGTCTTATGTCCTGGGCAAGTACCCCCCAGCTACAAATGTGAAAAGCAACAGAAGGGGCTTTCCAGAAATCTGATGTGCACTCAGGTCATTCCCTCCTTGAAAACAGAGTGGGGAAAAATGTAAGTGCTTTAAATTCTTTGGAGATGGGGAAAAGAGGCAAGGTGGAAAAACTCCCAGTCCAGCAGGCAGGCAGGCAGGATGCAGTGCCATGGGAAAGAACTCAGCTTAACTGCTTCTAATCACTGTATGATGGAGACTGAAGTTCCTGAGCAATTCAATTCCAGATCATTTGCATTTTTATAAGTTAAAGCTAAAATCTTGCATCCCATCTAATTCCTTAAGCTTAGTGTAACTGAAGCAGCACTGGAGTAAATAATTAAATTGCTATGGCACCGAATCAAAGAACTTTTCAACACTTCAAGTCCTCTCTACAGACCCCACATTTGAGTCAAGACATATGCCAGAAATGAGAGGCTGAGAGATTTGTGATACTACAGAAATCCTCTCAGAGACAGCATAAGCTTGGAAGTCTGAACTACAATACCTGTATTAATTTTGTTCCTAATACAGAATTATCTAGAAACATTTAAGTCAGAAAGGGCCAAAGTTTCTAGCAGAAGTCTACTGCAGTGTCTGTTAGGCTGCCTTTGCTATCAGAATAACTGAGGTTTAGTGTCCATATTTGCTTTGATTTTCCTGTTAATGTACCCTTCACAACTGAGATTTCATTTCTTTGAGGTCTGGATTTTGGGGCCAAATCCACTTTATCCCAGAAATTTCTTACCCAACCATCATTTATCAATGACTACTCAGAGATCCCTCTCGTGGGAAGAAAACCATTCTGAACTTCACAGCAATAGGAGAAAAAACAAACAAACAAAGAACATCCAACCAACCAAAACCAAACAGGGAGAGCAGAAGATTTTTATTCCCATTAATTTCTGATTTCCAAGAAGGATGAGGAAATGAACCTCTTGGGGTATTTGGACAACTTCATCCTCAAACTAAGGACACAGACTCTGAGACAGAGCTTTTTGAACTGCAGGTTATTTTCATGTATTTCTGTCTTGTCCAGAAAGAACTGAGATTTCCAATGAACAGTTCCTATTACCAGCCCATTTAATCTGTTCACTCTTTTAGCAGCAGCAGAAATACAAAATACGTATCTGTCATCACAGCTCACAGGAGGTAACAAGGTGCCCAGGCTTATCAATAGTAAGATGGCTATCTCACTCATAAAATGTCATTTTAACAACTAAGGCAAGTCAACAGACTTGGCAATTTTTCATCACTTCTGATCTAAAAACAGGTCAGTAACTCCAGCTCAAAGCAGTGCTTGTAGAAACACTTTTGGACTGTAGTTAACAATAGGATATATCTGGAGAAAAAAATTTAGTCCTATATCTACCTGATCAAGTAAAAATCTATCCTAAGACATCAATGGGTTTTTGCTGCAACCTTACAGAATATATTATCTCATGCAAATAAATAATTCAGCTTTTGAGTGCAGAAATGAATGAAGTTGACATATCAGTAAATGAATGGTTTTGTTGACAAAAAACAAAAAAATTGTGGAAAAAATTGTGGAAAAAAATTGTTCAAGTTTGAGGAAGGAGTATATTTTGCTTCATCTCTGTCATTACAATGGGCAGCAGACATCTCATTCAGGTGAAGCAGCCATTACATTCTCAGTACAGAGGCTACTCAAGAAACTTGATGTGAATCTTTTGATGGTAAGGGCCAGCCTGTTGTTGAATATGCAGTCATCCTCTGTGCTGTAAAAGTTGTGATAATTGAATTCATGCTGGCTAATACTATTTCTGTTATCCACAAAGGCACAGTAAGAAAAAAAATCCATCTTTCCCCATCCAAGGGTACCTGTTTGTTTGTGGAAGCCTGTATTCATTATTAAAATGCTCCGGAAATAATGCTGAATATGCTGTCAGATCAATTCAAGTTAAAAGCAATTGTAGTCAGCAAAGGATACCTGAATCCAACAAGCACTTCCCAAGAAACATACTAAGCACTAAATAATTGCCCTGAGAGGAGGATGGATGGATGTCTGTGGACAACATAAGAGTTAGTGTTGGTTACGTAGCCGCTTTGTTATGTTTATGCAAGTTATTATCTCCCTGTGTCTGAGCTTGGTGTGCACTCCTTCTGTAGTCAATGGGGAGAAACCATGGGATGGTCATTCCAGGTGCCATCGCCCCTGCCTCTGAATAGACTTCTGAACTGTGCCAAGTTCAGAAAGTCCCAAAAAGTTTCTCTGTCTCTGCAATGGCATTGAAGGACTCTGGGGACAGGCCTGGAGCTACGTCAGCATTATCGTCTTCATATTTTGAAGTGGCTGCTGGAAGTTTTGTTTGAAACTGCTTTTCTGTATGTGTATTAGAAAGATTCATAAATTCTCTCAAACACATTTTTAAAATGCACACTTGAAGTTCAAATTTTATGTTCACATGGCCCATATAAGCTATAATCTGAAGGACACAGTGACTTGTTTGTTGCAGCTACTGTACTGTAACATCAACCTTACTTAGCTATGCTTTTGCTCCAGCTAGATAGCCGTTCAGGCCATTAGCTTGCTGTTTATATTTGCTATCTTTCCTGCTGTGAATAAACTATAGCCCTGTAGTACAGCCAGACATAAGACTTAGTATCCTTGCATGCAAATTGAAATGAGTGGGAAAGAAATGTTGACAAATTACTTCATTTTAAAATTGGATCTTTGTGCTGGGATCTTCTTCCTATCACTTGTTATGTAAATAAATATTATAGGCTGCTAAGTAAAATGTATAGGACACAATTTTCCTTTCTGTCTAACCAAAAGTAATAATAACTGCAGGGTTTACTCTTCCCTTTTAAGCAGCATCCAAACTATATAATCTATTTTCCAGACAGTGAGGGAAGTAAAGATCCTACCTCGCTAAATGGACCATTCATTGGTTGGTGTTGTGGGCAAAACTGCTGAACACTACAGAGAAGTGTTGTCTGGGACACTGGTCTCTGACAGGGCATGAGGACTTGAGAAATGTCTGGTTGAGGCCTGTGTCCTGATTTGAGCCAGGATGAGGCCAATTTTCTTTTACTGATGTGTTGTTTTTTTCCTTCAGTAAGCTCTCTTTTAACTAGCAGCAAGCGTTCCAGCTAGTGGACTGGTAACACTGGAATGTTTATGTCACTGCTGAGATACCAAGGTCACATTTTTGCCCTGCCGGCTCAGGCACTACTGGGAAGAGAGTCGTATCTGTGACTCCCCCATAGGAGGCTGGACCCGACAGGCAGCAAAATTGACCAAACTATTCCATTTCATATATCTGTGTAAGCTCAGAGGAAGGTCAGAGATCACAGAAAACAGCTTCCTTCCTGCTTCTTCTTCCCTTCTCTTCCATCCATGGCCGCGTCCAGGGATGAGTCCATCTATCCATCACCATTGATCCCTAGGCCCGTGTGTTCCTGACCCTCACAACTCTCCCCTCAGCTCCTGTCTGCTCTGCCGCTCCCTCCGGCAGCTCCAGGACTTTTGAGTCTGTTCACAGCTCAGGAGATGCTGTGGGCATTGCTGGGGGTGGGAGGAGGCAAGAGGCTTTTTGCACATTCCAGAACACATTTGTATATAATTGTACATATTTTCTTTTATCATCAGTATTTAGTTAAAGCTGTCTAGTTTAGTTTTCAATCCAGAAAAGTCTCTCTCTCCATAATTTTATCTCTCCTTCCCTACCTGGGGGAAGGGGGAGGGAATCGAGAGCATTGTTGTTTCTGGTTTAATTGCCAATCCTGAGTCAAACTGTGACAGCCTACTAGCTGACCAGATTCCCAGACCCCAAATTAGCATGAAACCATGTTGACCTTTGTGGCATTCAGAATGTATAGTGCTTGTCTCGAACAATCCAAGAGGTAAGTGATGGACTTTGGCACTCAGAATATCTGTTGTCTGTCTTGTGGATTAAACAACATTTGCTGATGGACTAAAGAGATGTCTCAGCAACCCACCCAACC
>NW_009953507.1:3980641-3983268 GCF_000747805.2 Chaetura pelagica | reverse complement strand
GGTTGACGCAACCTCCGCCTTTGTAATGGCTGTTCTCATCAATCAGCCAAACAAAGACTACATAGCCCCTGGCATCATACCTGTCCCTGCTATTACAGAGAAGATAGGAGGATTTTCTCCCTTACTCAGGGAAAAAGTGGGGGTTCAGTGGGCAAGAACTGTATAAAAATCTGGGACTCTATGGGTGCATTTGAAGTACTTTTCCACCAGGAACCACTTCCCCACCGACGACATCGCTGGACCGTGGGTGGTAACTATGCTCTTGCTTGCTGTCCTCTATCTCTCTGCTTTCTCCTCTCTTTTCTGTCTCTGTTTTCCTCCTTGTCATATCCACTCTAGGGACTTTTGTTGTGTTACTGCAATACAAGTTTGTTGTGTGCGTGACATCTGACCTCGTTCGTGTCTTAATTTCACCATTTGGGATCATCTTTATAAAAAATTGCCACATATCCGAATACCGGATCGTGACAACCTTCTATGCCTTCTATGCCTCCATATTTCTCTGGAATGTGTCAGCAAAAAAATGGCTTGACTGTGTCTTGACCAAATGTGTTATAAAAAAAAGAATCACCCTTCCTCCAGAAAAAAACGCTTGTAAACCTCCGGTAATATATTTTCAATCCACAGGATCAACCAAATATTTTTTGTGAAACTAAACTCTTTGTTGAAGAACACTGGTATCAAGCGACAGTATTAGCAATTGAAAAATTGGAGGCTCTTCCTTAAGTTTAGCATGAATCCAACAGCTATCTGAAAAGTACTTGCATACCACAGAAGGTGAAATACAGAGCTTACATATTAGATGTTAGACCAGTTCTCAAAGCTTTTTTAAACCTTGCATTCATCTTTATGAATTGGTTGGTCTTGTTTTTCTATGAGAGGAGAAAATGCAAACTTTGGCTTCAGAAAAGCCAAGTCTCCATGTTGTTCTTTCTTCAGTTAGCTAGACCCATCTCTGTATCAAAGAATCCAACTAACGAGCTTTAAATCATTGTTCCTCAGCTAAATTAATAACATTTATGTTGGTACTTGCACATATCAATTGTATTTTATTCAACTTTCTTGTGAAGTATTGATGTAGAAAGTTTCTGTAAGACAGAAGTTGTACTCTCAAGTAGACCTAGGGGAAACTACAAGTTTTACTGAGCAGGAATATTGCGAAGATGCAAACTTTTCATTCTGAGTTAGTGCTTTCAGTTCATGAGGCTGCTCTGAGCCCTTCATGTAGATCCTCTTAGAGTCCTTTCTGACAGGCATGAATGGAACTCATCCGAGGGATTGACACAGCTACAATGAATAGAAGTTTGGTTTCAAACAGCATAGTTTTGGGATCCTGAAGCCCACGGTGTATGAGAATATGCATCTCGGACAGTATCTTAGTGACTAGAAATACTACCAGCTATGTTTTAAACTCAGGTAAAATAAAAAACCAAACAAACAAACAAGAAAAAACCAAATAAACAAAAATTAACAAAACAAAAAACCCAACAAAGTCCTAGGAATTATTTTTTGTGTACTTTGAGGGTTTTTGTCAAATTCAGTTTTGGAACTCAAGTCTTAGAACTGTAAAAGCATCTTCCTCATCTTTAATATTATGTGGTAACTATATATTGTATACAGTAAATATATTTGAGCACTTAGTAATAGCACAGTCTCCACTTTTCTAGAGTTTTCTTCAGAACCTTTTTTTTTTGTTTTTCCTTCTGGCTTTTAAGGCATACTAACAGGAGATGCAGAATGAGGAAGTGATACAGCAGTCTTACTGAAAAGCAAGTGATTTTAATGTCAAAAGTAATTGGTACATTTCTTTCTTGGTTGGCCTGAGTGAAAGGAAGTGTAATTTCAGGATGTGAAATCAGGTTCCAGTACCAGGATTCTTTTTTATTAAAAAAAAAACAAACAAATTGGGGTAAAACAAAAAAAGTAATACTGATAGATCTGAGGCAGCCCACAGCACAGGAGCTGCCAGTGTCTGAATGGAGACTTAGTATTGCTTATGTTTAAAGTGCAAATTAATTTCCTCTCTAGAGAAATGAAGTAGCTCAAAGCTATGAAAATCTCATACGTGAACAAGGACTATTAAAGAAAGTGCCAGTTAAGACAACTGATGGAATAAATGCAGCAGCAGCAGCAGAAGATTGAAATTTATGGTGACTAGGCAAAATAGATCAATGGAAGTAAAATAAATCTGGAATTTCCTAACCCACAATAGGAGATGAAGAGAAATAGCCTAAAAACCATCCAAAGACAAAAATACTACCCTTTTTTTGAAGAAGAAATAAAAAAAAGAAAAGAAGAAAAGACCAAAATTATTCTGACTGGATAATCCATTGAAAGGAAAACAGTCCAATACCTGTCTAACCCAAGTAAAGACAGCATCATTTGTACCACATCAGATAGCAGTTTAAAGAAAAAGGGAAGACAAAGCATTTTTTAAAGCAGCTATGTTGTCACCCAACAAAGGTATTATTCACAGTACCCAATTTTAAGCAGTTAGCTTGCTGCCTACATTACTCAGCTTACAGAGACCATGAAGAGACAAATATGAAGAGACAATATGGAGACAGCTGACAGCCTCTAACCTATGTCCTGCTCCCAGTCACTCTGGGGAAGAGCTGAGATGGACT
>NW_009953507.1:3958106-3980617 GCF_000747805.2 Chaetura pelagica | reverse complement strand
TCCCCCTTCATGCTATTTCTGTGGGAAAATAGGAAGAAATAGCTGGCATTATTCTGCCATTTGAATGACAATTAACTCCAGGAGCTTTTCCTTGTCAACAAAGACACTGTCTTGGTCGAATAGAGATTCCTGCATTATAGCTCTGTAGTGCAGGCATCTTAGAATTTACTAATATTACTGTATAATTATATTCCTGATAATGTTTCAGAAAGAAACACAGACTGTTGAAAAATTCATTAACTCACCAGGTTGCACCCTGGTACTGATGGCCACTATATTGTTTCAATATTTTGTGATGAATTCATGCAGATATGATGGTGTCGCAATCAGAGTATTTAAAAAAGATTTCACAGTGGTTCTAGATAAACTCCAGTGGTTCCAGCCAAAGTCTAGGGGTTTCCTGAGATTAAAATATACATCTGGTGCTACACTCCTTCAGAGAAGTTTATG
Source organism: Chaetura pelagica (assembly GCF_000747805.2). NCBI lineage: Eukaryota > Metazoa > Chordata > Aves > Apodiformes > Apodidae > Chaetura > Chaetura pelagica. The sequence goes on along the minus strand of NW_009953507.1, from coordinate 3,980,167 downwards.
CAAAATGACTGCTACCTTGCAATGTTTCTTTCTTTACCCTGCTCTATTTGACAGGAATTTTACCACTTTTTAAAAAAGTGGATATAAAAAATCATATCAGAGCTTCCTTGGGAGTAGCAAAAACTCTAGGGGAATGTACTAATTTGTTTCTTCAGGCCTGGGTTCACTGCAGAAGCGGAAAATCCAGGTGGGGGGAGCCAGCCCCACTATTTTTATTGCTGTGTGTTTTGCAAGCTTAAGCTTCTCTAGTATTTATGAACTAAAAAATCTGTCAGTAAATTCTGGATTATTGAAAGAGAGTTTTGGCAGAGTTGCTACTTGACAAAATTCTGTTAAAAAAAGGAGAAAGAATAATCTCTAGATCTCTAGAGGGGAGTCGCTACTCCCCAAGTGCTACGGCTGTAAAAATACTTCGGAGTCTGTACACGGGAGGGCGTATCTATCCTACAATTGCGAAAAGCCAGAAGCCGCAATCTTAGCAATCAGCCTCTGAGCAGTAACCCTTTATTCTGAGCATACAAAAGAAGACTTTAGCAATCAAGTTTCTCGGTATAATATGGGAATAGCAAAACTAACCACAGTCCAAAAGCTTATGGCGTGCAGGAATAGTTAAATTACAAGCCAGTCTTCAGAAATTAATCGTTTTCCTTCAGTATCAGAGTCAGTCAAATTTGCTTAACCTGCCATGATGCTGTTCTCAGAACCAGGAAAATCTAGTATGTCGTTTCTGTTGCTGTTTGGGGACTGGTCAGATCTTAAGGACACAAGTCCAGAGGAGTACATCTGACAGAATGTGGCATTTAGTGTACATCATGCTATGCTTTGGTTTGTGCACTGAAACTCTGTGTTGGAAAACAGCACACTGCAAACATCAACCAGATGGTAAATTTAGTGAAAGCCCAGCAGCAGCAAGATCAGAGTGACATAATTCTCTGTGCTAGTACTGCATCTCATTTAAGTTGTATATTAATGGATGTCCCAGTCAGAATTAGAGGCCTCTGTGTGAGGTGTTCAAGAATCACTTGGCCTTGAGCAAACAAAGCTGGGAAAACAACAACGACTGCAATTTAAAAATCCCAGCCTAAAGCAACAGCCAGCACAAAGCAGAGTCACATAGCTTGTTGTAAATGCCTCTGATGGTGGCATTTGTCACTTTCCCACCTTGATTCTCCTAATCTAGCTACTTAGCCTCTGCAAGCTCATTCAGAGAGTGACTATCTGAATCCTTCAGCTGTTCCTCTTGAGTAATACCCACAGGGCCAGGTTTAGTCTCTGCAAGTGAAGGAGACTCAAAGAGCACATGCATAGTGTAGGGATAAATCCCAATTAAAGTTTCTGTGGTTTCTTGGTTACAAAGACAGTTATTGACCAATGGTGTCAGGAAGGAGAAAAGCAAAGTCATACTCCTGCCTCACTTTTTTGCACAAGGCAATCCTGTCTCCCCACTGCAGTGAGTAGACCATGTCAAAGTCTTTACAGAGGACAAGAGTGACCTCTGAAAGTTCAACTCAAGTGCTTATGTCGCCTTTTTGAGTTTGAACTCATTTGTTCTTAGGCAAGACACTCACCTCCCATAGCATAAACATGCAAGCAGTTCTCTCTCAGCCTCTGAAATCAGGGGAGCTCTGGAGCTGCATTATTGCCTATCAACACATTGTGGCCTAGTGCTTGGGCACTGCTCCTAGCAACTGTGGCAGTGCTTCTCCTAATAAACCAGAGCAGTCAATTGAAAGTCAGCAAAGGTACACAAAAACTCCTGAAAAAAACTAACAGACAAAGAAATGCAACCAGATACCAGTAAGACCCCAGATATGTTAAAATCTGCAAACTAATTGTTTCTTTAATGGGATAATACTTCCAAAGACTGCTGTTTGGAAGTGCAATGGCCTGGAAAATGGAGGTCAATAAAACAACAAAAGGACAACCAGCATAGCTGAAAGAGGAAAGCATTTGATGGAAATAATTTAATCACCAAACTCATTCCTTATCGGTTAAGTAGGGAATGCTGGTTGGGAACGCAGTGGAGCATGTTAAGTCTTACAACTGAACTCTTAAAAATGTAGTTAGTCATGCTTTGGTGTACCAACACACATCCTTTGGGATGGATCAACTTCTCTTATGTTGTTTTCCTCTAAAAATATTAAAATGGCTAGAACCAGTAACAATAGTTATTCTTTTTTCTTGTTTTTGTTGTTGTTAAGATTTTGATTATTCTGCATGTCTGATACACTACCTTCATATTGTACTTTCGTATCAAGTATACTTCTTACCTGCTTACTGTGTACTTGATACCTGTTCTATCATAATGATGCTGGTTTGAAAGCTGATGACAATCTTTTTCTGAATTCCTGGACATGGTCATTGAAATCCTCAACTGCCCAACACAACAACACTCTATCAAGGTGAAATTTAAGAAACTGAGATGAAAGACGAAATTCCTCCAGTCATACCTTGTCACTGAGTCCTCTTCTTCTGCTGCAGTTTATCCTGACCTAGAAACTGCTTAAGTGGTAGCAGAGTTTGCTACCTCTTACCATCATAATATAGCATAATGTCATGCAATTCAGACTAGTTCTTCCAGAAAATCAGGAGACATTGCTACATAATGTGGTCAAGTATAATCTGCCTTATGAGAAACCTCAAAGAAATAGTGTAGCAACCAATGCTTAAAAATGCAGCAGGACAATAAATGATCAGAAAAATATGCTGCTCACTGACAGGTACAGGCTGCAGGCAGACAAGATAATGCTACCTGGGATTTTTTGAGCCACAGCCCTTCCTAGTACTAATTCTATGCTTTTACATGTTTTCCACAGATATTTTTTCAAAAGATTCACTTTGAATTTGTATACAGCACTTCATCTTTCAGGAATATACAGCTAAAATTGAGCTAGGAAGTACAGCTGCAGCTGTCTCTCCCAGATAAGGGATGGGAGTATTCAGCTTTTTGTTTGAGGCAGAGAAAGGCTGGAGACCAGCCAGCATCAGGCTGTATCAACCTTGTAAGGTAGACTCTGAGGTACTGAGCAGTATCACAAGTTTGGACAAAGTGGGTCAAGCAAAATGACCTGCACAGATTAAGTCAAGGAAGTTAAGACAGAAGAATGCATAGCCATCAGATATGTAGCAAATAAGGCTCATGAGATATGAGACATCCGAAGAGTCAAGAGTAAAGAGTCAGTAAATAATAGGATGCTATTCTTCAGGGTTAAGAATATTGCTGATTTAACATGATGTGATTTAAGTGCATGTGTTTTCTGTTAACAGACCCTTTCCAGCACAGTCTGGGAAGTCTGATAATCATTTAGGTTTTCATGTTCTGTGCCAAATCATGCAAATATTATGTGTATAGAGAAATGCACTGGAGTGTGTAATATAAGCAGAAAGAAGATCTATACCAAAAGGTAAGCTGGATAACAAAAATGCAAGATATAATAAAGCTGTAATGGAGGTTTTTTCTTTCTCTTATTAATATACTTTCTCATCTTTGATGTGGCAAATCACGTTCAAATGGAGGATGAATCATGGAAGCTGTGGCTCTGTCAGAGCTGATGCTGTTCACTAATGATTTGCTGGTACTCTGTATTTGAAGATACTTTCATAAAATCTACAAATCCTCTTTCCATCAGGATGGCAAACTGGGAAAGAGGAAATACAAAATTGCTTATAGGAAAAGGTCTCTCTCTCTTGCCCCAAAGGGGCAAATATGGATCTATGGAATAGAAAAACATCTTGTGAAACCTGCTGAGAGGCATCATGGTGTGCTTCCATGGCAGCTTAAGGCAATCTAGTACTAGGTGACTGTAACCTGTACCTTCCCTGTGGACCAAGGCTGCACACCTCCATCTCCTCTCCTGCATTAGCCCCGGAATCTCTTTGACTTCATGCGGATCCCGTTCAGGGAGCTGACCTGGCTGAAAGCTAATTATTTTATTTCATGGTAAGTTTTCAGTTTTTTCCAGCTCCCTGAACCATTTCTCTATGCAATCAAATGAGTGGCTGTGCTGAAGTCACAGAGGAGAAGGGTGTAAAAAGCTGGCAATGGGCAGGGTAGTGGGACCAGAGCAACCTTGATTTAGATTAGCTTAAACACATGCTGACAGCTGTCTCCTGAGGGCTCTGAGTGGGAGAGGCCACAGACCTCTGGTCTTCTGCTAGCTACTAGCTAACCTATACTTACATTTTGAGAGTGTGGTCAGGCCTTTGCCTTGCTTTTCCTCTACTGCTTTGTTCACACAGCTTAAAGAAACATGTTGTTTCTTTTAAGCAGACTGTCTTTCTCTGCTTGGTGTTTGCCACTGGTCAGAGGAGAAGAAAAGCAGTGCTGCTGTTATTTTGGGCCCATGAAAAGGCCACAGCTGATGTGTGGGCAATGAGGGTCTGCCCTCTCTGTGCAGCAGACAACAAAGATGGTCAATATTACCTGGGTTTATTCTTCAAACTCTAGTTTACAGAGAACAACATACTAATCTTCACTTGATGAAAATCAACAGTTTCACACAAAAGAACAGCAGATTACTTTCAACATACTTCAATGATGCTCATTTCCCCTTACCCTGCTCTTCCCGGTCTTCAGAGTGACTTTTCTCTGCCTGCTTCTCCTGTCACCTTCACTGTGCTTCCCTCTATTTGCTATTTGTTGGCACTTCACTTTTCCAACTAGGACAGTGTTTGCATATGTTCTCTTTTCACTTCTATGTAAATGTTTTTGTCTTTAGACTTTCAAAACCTGCTCTAAAGGAATCTTTTTCAAGTCCTGGCTTGTGTGCTCATTTGCACTTAGCCTTTTACATAAAATGTTCCCCCGTAATCAGTCTCCTCCCTTTGGTTTGCATATCTTGTATTAAAAATCCTATTTAAAAATTCACACCATAATTCTTGCTCCTTGCATCCAAAGCCAGTGGATAAATCCTGCCACAAACGTGGATTCTGTTATATGACAGCACATTCATTATATATAATTACAAAACACACAAGATGTTCTTCATGTTGTTGGCTTGGCTACTCTGGAATTCCAGCATACATCTGTACGCAATTTATAGTTGTTTATGGCATATGCTAGCACACAGCATGTGAACAGCTAGAATTTAAACTCAGATCCTCAGATCCATGAGTTTCTTTATGAAGCTACCCACAGCTGCTGTCAGTAGTGTTCAGTCTTGGAAAACAAAAGCAGTGGAATTCTACTCAAGAAAAAATGAAGAAGGGGCACGAATGCCAGCTGCCTAAAATAATTTATTTTTCATCCAATAAGGATATGGAGAACTGTGGGTAGCTTTTAGGAGTAATTTCTAAACATTCCAATTTTTTTTTTTTTTTAAAAAGAGAAGAGATTAATAATGGGCAAAACAGGAAATAAAATCTCAAAGCATAAGAGAAGGTGTTAATTTTACTGTATGATAAAATTGCAATGCCTGTATTGGGCTAAAATGGAGCCTCTCAGAATATATTCAGGGGTCTTATATTAACATTAAGCAGCTGTTGAGATCTTGTTTTTAATAATGCACAATATTATTACTCTGAAGACTACCAGCACTGACATCTCCAAGCTCATATTAGAAGAAGAGCAGACTACTTTAATTGTATTATTCACTATTTTTTATGTCAGCACTGTCACTTTAGCTTTCAGGCTCTGGAGACAGACTGCATTTACTTCTGTCTTACGCTCTGCAGTAAAAACTTTGAGGCAACAGAGAATGATATTGAAAAAGTAACCTTTCAGCTCTCCTAAATTTCATGAATTTAAGTACATAATTTAATGTAAACAGACTGTAAGTATCATTTCTCAGTAGCAAATCATGCAGGCATCTCTGTACCCTGTGAAAACCAAGCACTATAATTTCCCAGTGAGGATGACTGAAAGTTTTTCTTCTGTCTCCTACTTCAGACAGGTTGGCTGCAGATTTGCTGTCTTCTGTGCCTTGAGCTAACTGCATCACTTGTATCCCTGTGGGGGTTTGTGGGGTTTGAAAGATACTTCCTAGAAAATCCAACCTTTGACTGTCTACTCTAGGGTCCAGGAAATTTAACTGCCATTCTGATATAATTTTTATTATTTTGAAAAACTATATTCCAAACTGTGACAAAAACTTCAAGTGAAAAGGCTAAACATCTGTCATTGCAATATTGCAGTGTTTCATTCCAGGAATGTGAAAGCATGTGGCTTTTAAATCAGAGCACTCCCAGTCGCCTGCAAAAGCTTCACTTGTTTGTTTTCAAAGTCGGCCTTTAAAGTCAGGGTTGTGGGAGAGAAAATACAAGGATCCTCAAATTCCTGGTCAGTTCAAAGGTGATTACCATCCTATCTAAACTGACTGTTGGTAATAAGCTACGTGTATTAGTCTGGTTGTGACATCCTGTTAAATATGATTAACACATTGTCCTCGTTTGAGCCAGGATGAAGCCAATTTTTCTTTTTACTGATTTTTTTTTCCTTCAGTCAGCTTTCTTGTAACTAGCAACAGTGTGTTCTGCTAGGCTGATAAGACAGTGGAATGTTTTTCTAACTACTGAGGCTTCAAGGCTGCACCTGCACTCTGCCGGCTCAGACACTGTGGGGAGATCTGTGACCCCCCCGTAGGAGGCTGAGTTAAGATGGACAGCAAAATTGGCCAAAGATATTCCATTCCATATATCTACGTAAGCTAAGAGGAAGGTCAGAGATCATAGAAGACAACTTCCTTCCTTCTTCTTCTCCCCTTCTCTTCCGTCCATGGCTGGCGTCCGGGGAGGACTCTGTTCATCCATCACCGTCGATCCTCAGCCTTGATCTCTCCTGACCCCCATAACTCTCTGCTCTTTCTCCAGCAGCAACTCTGGGATTCCTCGGGACTCTTCCCAGTTCAGGGAAGTGCTGTGGGAGTTGCTGGGGGTTGGGGGAGGCGAGAGGCTTTTGCCCATACCTGAATATATCTGTATATAATTGTATATATTTTCTTGTATTATTCATTAGTGTTTTAATTAAAGCTGTGTAGTTTAGTTTTCAATCCAGCCAAGTCTCTCTCTTTTTCTCTCTCTCCTTCCCTACCTGGGTGAGAGGGGGAGGGGATCGAGAGCATTGTTGTCGGACCTGAGTCAAACGGTGACACACATCCATGAAGCTTGGAGTTTACATAAGAAAACGTTATTCCTGCTTTTGCATAACACCTCTGGAAAAGTCCTTATGTTAACACTTAATAATAAGTGTTATTAAGGCTTAGCCAGCCATGATTGTTTCTGATCAGCAGTGGCCGGCTGAGAGCTGCACCAGGCTTTACCTTTGCAAAGTGGTTGTAACAAGCAATGATTTTGTGTAAGGGAGGCAAAGATATTTCTGCTTGTGGCAATAAACAATACATGGGGGAGAATTCTGAATTTGAGTTATACTCAAAGGTGAAGGTGCATTGTAAAAGAAACCAGGACTCCCTATATTCCCACCCTCTTCTAAGAGGACATACAGAGGACATGCGGGTGGATGTAAGTGTCCTCCACAGAAGGGCTGGGAGTGGCTGGCAACTTCTCAGCTGGACTGTGCTGATGGAGCAGCCACGTGTGAGGCATGCTTCGTTTCCCTTCGTTTCTGTCCAACTGTTCCTGCAGACAGCAGAGTTCCTCTTCTTGAATTTGGTATATGGATTTGCTTTTGGCTTTTCCTACCCTTTGCTAAGAGTAGTTTCAGACAAAACTGCAAAATTGCAGCACTCCATCGTTTTTGGTGGTGATCCTAAGGACATGAGAGCAAGTTCCTCCTCAGCTGACCTAAACCCTTGCACTTATTCCCAGCAGTGAAGTGCAGTGGTCTGAGAGAAAGAAGAGTCCTTCAGTAGCCAACGCTAGTCAGAAAAAGAGTCTGACACACATAAGGAAAGTGGGAAGGATGAAAGAACAGTGTAGATTCCACCAGGAATTGGCATCGCACTGTGCTGACAGATTGTCCTGGGTGGCCCAGATGGGACCTGATACTTGGGATGCTTTCCAATGGGATCTCCATCACTCCTTCCCACTGAAGTAATGTATTTCAAATGGTGTGTAGGGACTGGTGACTGGAGTACAGCCCCAAGGACTTTGTCCTGCTGTAGACTGAGGATAAGCTGGCTGAAACCCACGAGTATTTCAGTGGAAACCAGTCTGACTGATAAGAGTCTATGGGGTCCTTGATTCAGTTCAGTGGAAAGAAGCATAAAATTGTTCTTGTTGGAAAAGACCTTTAAGATCATCGAGTCTAACCATAACCTCATTCTACCAACCATTAACCTAACTCTACTAAGTCCACGGCTTAAACCATGTTCCTAAGCACCACATCTATATATCTTTTAAACATCTCCAGGGATGGTGATTCAATCACCTCCCTGGGCAGTCTATTCCAGTGTTTAATTACCCTTTCAGTGAAGAAGTTTCTTCTAATATCTAATCTAAACCTCCCCTGGTGCAACTTGAGTCCACTTTTTCTTGTCCTGAGTCATTGATATTCACTTGTTTCCATGATGAATTTTTTTGTAACACAAAATTATCAACAGACTATACAGAGTGCCACAGTTATGCTCAATGATGTTGATAGTGGTCTAACATCCAAGGATGTTATGATAGGAGTGGATCAGAATGACTGTGTTATTTGATCTGCCTTAAATAGATGCTTCTAGCCTTGCCTTAAAGGTCCAGCCAGAAGCTGAAATTCAAATACCTCAAGTAATGGAAAATTGTATTTGTCTTTTTTTCTTTTCCTCTTTTCCATTTCTATAGCAGTCAGAATTATGATTTAAACTTTTTTCTTACCCTGTTTGTTATGCACCGAGAAGAACTTAGCCTATGGATCTCAGCACTGTGAAATTAATTCAGTTTTACAGCTGATATGTCTGAGAAACAGCTCTTAGTGATATTATGTTGGTAGTTACAGAAATCACTGAAATAGTGAACTCTTTTGTTAACACACTGACCGTTGAAAATCAGAATTATATATTTTTATTCCCATGGGTTAGTGATGGCTGTCATCAATGAGTGCCTCCAAATTCTTATGTTAAACAAAGTACCCCGCATGGAAGGACAAAGGTAGCAACCTTCAGCTTCACAAAATTTCTCCCTGCTTTTTCCAGCTGTGCTGAAAACCCTTTTCTCTTCTAAGCTGGCACTTGAACTGGTGTTCATCACCAGCAGTGAAGGACTTATTTGGAGGTAGCACATCAACTTTCTAAGAGATTTGCCAGCTTAATTTTCAGAAGTACTGAAGTTTTCTGGTTTCTTCTGATGATAATGTGGGCTGCATTTGTTCTAACAGAGAGAACTGAAATGTCCTGAATAAAAGCACCTGTGCTGCATAACAGAATTACATCCAAATCCCATCAAAATCAACAGCAGGCTTTCCACAGACTTCCAAGAGAGCTGGACTGGATGTGTTTGTGACCATATTTTACCTTCACTCCATGCTTCCTCAGAGCACGTATGTTTATTAATAGCGAAACTGATTACAGGTCAAGATGGTTTCACATAAAACTTGACCTTGCATCTGAAAGGAATTAGTTTCTCCTTGGATAGTACTTAAGGTGAATTACAGACTTTCTTCTTTCAGAGTGGACTTGCTTATCTTTATTTAAAAAAAAAAAAAAAGTTTCCTTTTATCTAATCTCAGGACTTGCTTGTATCTCTTTCTTGAACAGTTGCAGTAAATCTTAGCAGGATTATCGGAGTTCTACAGGCTTTTGGAAGCTTTGGATTTGCCTTCATGCTGTTAGGCAGTGCAGGCATGAGAGGATGAATCTGCATCACAGCTAAACACCTGCCACTTCAAATCCAGCAGTGACAATGAGGGTGTCCCACTAGGATCACCCAATTACTCCAGCCTACAAAACACACAATTTTTCCTGCAGCCACAAAAAATTAATTCATGTTTTGTCATAGACTTACTGCACCATGCTATGATGCAGAAATAATATGAGAAGGTTGGAGACTATGACAGACAGAATAAAAATTAATTTCCTTTGGAATTAAGTAGTACTATGGTAGTAGAGATGAAGATAACAAACTAACATATTGTTCAAGGAAGAGGATTATGTACTCTTCCATTTGAGTAGAATTCCTTAGAGAGGTGATTCTTAGGGCTCTGGGGAAGAGAAGGGATGTATTAATGTAGGCATGAATCATTTTGATGGTGAAGAGCAGGTAAAACAATAGTTTAGTAAAAACTGATGTCAATGAGCTGAAAATGGCACTAATGGGCCAAAGGAATTGCTGTTCCTGCTGTCCTGCAGGAGAAGAATTGGGGTGCTGGGAGTCTGTTGTGACACCAGTGAAGAAGAATGAAATACCATCCACATCTCTGCATTACCTCCCCAATCTCTAACTAGTTTGTCCTGGTTTGAGCCAGGATGAAGCCAATTTTTCTTTTTACTGATTTTTTTTTTCCTTCAGTAAGCTCTCTTGTAACTAGCAACAGTGTGTTCTGCTAGGCTGATAAGACAGTGGAATGTTTTTCTAACTACTGAGGCTTCAAGGCTGCACCTGCACTCTGCCGGCTCAGACACTGTGGGGAGATCTGTGACCCCCCCGTAGGAGGCTGAGTTAGACGGACAGCAAAATTGGCCAGAGATATTCCATTCCATATATCTACATAAGCTCAGAGGAAGGTCAGAGAACACAGAAGACAACTTCCTTCCTTCTTCTTCTCCCCTTCTCTTCCATCCGTGGCCGGTGTCCAGGGAGGACTCTGTTCATCCATCACCGTCGATTCTCAGGCTTGATCTCTCCTGACCCCCATAACTCTCTGCTTTCTCCAGCAGCAGCTTCAGGATTCCTTGGGACTCTTCCCAGCTCAGGGAAGTGCTGTGGGAGTTGCTGGGGTTGGGGGAGGCGAGAGGCTTTTTGCCCATTCCTGAACATATCTGTACATAATTGTATATATTTTCTTGTATCATTCATTAGTGTTTTAATTAAAGCTGTGTAGTTTAGTTTTCAATCCAGCCAAGTCTCTCTCTCTTTTTCTCTCTCTCCTTCCCTACCTGGGTTGGGGGGAGGGGGGATCGAGAGCATTGTTGTCTGACCTGAGTCAAACTCTGACATAGTTGACAAGGAAAAACATATGCAATAATTCAGTGACAATTTGGACTGTTTCTTGTTTTGATGAATTTGTGCTCTTTAAACAAAAAGCTGTTATACATTTTAATTAAGAGGTATGAAGAAGTCATTTGTGAAAAAGTTCAATTATGTAAAAAAACCAACAACCCAGCAAGCCTCCAATTTCATGCAAACCTTCACAGGATAAAAAAGGCCAAGTATGTTTTTTAATTATAAAGCTATTTGATTTGTAATTGCAGATGGATATGTTTTATTAAAAACAGTCTTAAAGAAATATTTTATGCCAATCTTTAAGAATATGATAATATTTTATAATAGTAGCAGCCAAGTAAATGAAACTTGATTTTCAGGACTGTCTCTAATTATCGCCAGGCAGTAAATAAGTCCAGATTCTTGAAATAAAGACCCCAGTGAATTTGACCACAATTCAATGAAGGACTACAGCCTGCAACATCATATCCCACTGAAAAAATCCTGATGACATCAAGTAGAAAGAATCTGTGCTTAGGTACCCAGTGTATGGCTTCATCCAGTGTCATGAGCCAAAGAATGAGAAATACCTATTATGGTATCTCCCACTGTGTCTTCTGTGGTTCCTGGAGCCATGCACTATGTACTTTGTGTCGAATCTAGCAGATTGAGGGAGGTTTTCCTCCCCCTCTACTCCACCCTGGTGAGGTCCCATCTGGAATATTGTGTCCAATTCTGCGCTCCCCAGTTCATGAAGGACAAGGAACTACTGGAGAGAGTCCAGCACAGGGCCACTGGGATGATTAGGGGACTGGAGCATCTACTGTATGAGGAAAGGCTGAGAGCTGGGTCTGTTCAGCCTGAAAAACAGGAGACTGAAAGAGGATCTCATAAATGCTTACAAATATCTAAAGGGTGGGTATTGGGATGATGGGTCCAGTCTCTTCTCAGTGGTGTCCAGTGACAGGACTAGGGGCAATGGGCACAAGTGGGAACACAAGAACTTCAACCTAAGCATAAGGAAAAAAAACCTGCCTGAACTCCATTCTGTGCAACCTACTCCAGGTGAGCCTGCTCTGGCAGGGGGGCTGAACTAGACAGTCTCCAGAGGTCTCTTCCAACCCCTAACATTCTGTGATTATATGTGATTCTGTGATTCATCAGACCACCCTGTTGATTCATCAGACCACCTTGTGATCCAATTAGATGAGCCTGGGAAAAGACTAAACTGTAAAAAATTTAAAAATTAGTGGATATGGGTGTTTTAAACATCTCGAATGAAAGCTGGCAGACTGCAGAGATAGAAGTGACTGGGAGCAGGGAGATAGGAAAGGAGGAAAGCAAGATGAATAAGCGGATAGTGTGCAATTCCACAGCTGATTGGAAGGGGGATATGGTGCCCAAGTGCTTTATCCTTTTACATGGATACTTCACTGTCAGATTTTGAGATAAAAAGCATGAAGTAACTACTGCAAGCTGCTTCTGTCCTTTTGAGCAACTTCCTAATTTTGCTTTTTTAAAAATTAAGCTCTCTTTCACTCTGGAGTCTCAAATTCCTGTGTAAAAATGCCACATCACAGAAACTCTTTGGAGCAATTTTCCATAGGTTAGGCAACTTAATAAAGATAGTGCTTTTCCTGCATGCCAGCCAAAGGTTTCCCCAGTTCATCTTAATTTGTACCATAGTGACAACCTCCAAGAGCTTCTTATGTAGCTGACCAGGATGGATGATAGGACAGATTGCTGAGCCATCCAGAAGTGAGGGCTCTGTAAGCCAAGAGAGTGATCATCACATGTGTTTTCTGGGTATATTTCCATGAAGGTCTTATCCTGGGGTGCAAGACTTCTACACTCTGCCTGCAGTTTAGGACCCCTCAGTCTCACTAATGAAATTGCTTGTTGAGCATGGCCTAAACCACCTATGCAACAGGATCAAGGATAATTAACTTTTGAGTGCTAGTTATTGTGGGGCTTTTGTTGTTCCCATTCTTATTTTTAAAAACAGCCATTTTGCTGATCCAGTTTAGAATATTTTCCCGCTAGATACTTGCACAACTGTCAGGTGCAAGAAATTGCAGTGGGGGAGGATGGATGGGATGTCAACTTCCTATACTGTGTTTGTTGTGGAGAACTGGTATCTAGTCACTGCCTGAACCTGGATGACCATGGATGATTATGGCAACATCATTCGAGTTCCTTTATCCCCTTTCCCAATTTGGGGTAAAAAAGGAGCAGTTTCAGGTCACATGTTTCCATGTGGAGAAAGAATTTTCCATCAATATTTCTGCTGTGGCATCTGCTCTGTATATGGGATTGTAAGAGGGCGTACTACTAGCCTACATTAAAGTAGAAGTGACCTTTGAGGAATATCCTATATAGCTCACTCTACAGGAGTTTAGATAATTGGCTGTGGCTGAAGAGATTGCTTTGAGTATTGCTTTCTTTAGCTATGGTACATCTGATGTCGGTGAACTAGAAAAACAGCTTTAGATTCTGGGGATAGACAGTGAGCTGCCTTGCTGAACCATTGCTAGACAGGGCTGCCTTGGCAGTTGGGCTGATCCTAGCACAACAGCACTAGTGCAATGCTGGATTCTGGTTTATTGCCATGCCAGCTGCATAGTGAAGGCAGGCTGGAGGGAGAGGTTTATTATTTAGGATTCTATGCACAAAGAAGACTGCTATCAGTTATTAGGAGCATCCTTAGTTTTTTCAAAAATACACAGATATTCAAAATACTTCTGCAAAAAATCTGTCACAAGCATGTAACGCAGGACAGGCTCACTATCTTTGTCTCAATGGAGTTACATTAACACCTTAATTAAACACTCCATTGACTTAAGAATTGCTGTAATGGCATATCAGTATTGCAGGGTTCTGAGTGTCTGTATTGATCTCAGTGGCTGCTCTTGCACTGAGTCTAGATGTTACACAGCAGGGGTTCTTTCAAAGTTTACTTTAGCATATTTGAAAATACAAGCTCAAGAGTGAACCTGTGCTGAGCATGACATTTCAGGCATTAATTTGCAACAGGAGTCTAAGACTTTGGGTCATAAAATATCTCATCTTTCTACTTCTTTAATAAGATCTTTTTCATCTGACAGTCCTTTAGAACAGGTTAGTTTACTGTTCATACTTAGAGAGTTGTTCACTTGAAAAATGGATTGATTATATCAATTATATTTTATTCTCTTTGTTTAGAAGAGGATAGCTGACCAAAATGGTAAAACAAGATCTTCTTGTCACTCCCCTTTCTTTAGCAGGAGTTTCAATTTCACTCCAATGAAATGCACTGCTAGAGTTGAACTCAGCAATCCTTTTGATTGCTAGTGCTCTTATTGTTTGCATAAGTAGCTACCAGTCAGTTAAATGCAGGGAGCCCAAAAGCCAGATTGATTCTTTAATGTGTGCACTCTGGGAGGTGGCACTAAATGATCTCAACTTTGCACCACAGATGCTTGAGTGTGCCACACATTTCAAAATGACCCTGACTATCGGACAGCCGAATCCCACGGCACTAATTCCCTGAATACCAAGTTGAGCACCATCAAATGCAGAGGACTGAAACAAAGCTACTGCAAGGAGTAAAATTCCTGTGTGTTTTTCAGTCTTTTTGACTATTAGGTGCTGCTGTGAATCCCTGAGAAAGAGTTTTCTTCGTGTCTTTGAGGAGCATGAGCATCAGATCTTTGGAATTCTGAGGTCACTCAAGGTTTTCAGTCCTTCAGCAAATTATCCCTCTTTCAGTGAATAACCAAAGCTTAACAGCAAGAATTTAGTATATGGTTTCTAAGAGACATAATAAATATGACTTTCAAGTATTTTTTTGGCAGTAGGGATGTTTCTATTTCACTACAAATGACAGTTGAAACAGGGTTTCTGAAGTCCCTGCAGAACCCTGTTCTGTCCCATTCAGTCTTGAGCTCATCTGTCTGATGTGCCAGCGGGGCTGGCTGGTACTGGCAGCATGCTTGGATAGCTGATTATCACTGGATACCAGGTAGCAGATATTGACAACAGGGGAACAGCTGAAAAAGACATTCCTTGAATATTCCAGAACTTATTTACTGCCAAAGAGAGAGGGAGCACTATAAAGTTTGAGCTAGGGAAAATAATGGTACAACTGTTAGTATTTAACACGTCCTGAAAAAAACAGGAGGCAGCCATGAGCAAAATGATTGTCAAGGGGGAAAGATGCTGAATAAAAAGTGTGTATGTATTTCTAGTCACTCTTGTTCAAGAAAGGACATCTCTATGTGGACTGTGTGCTGGAAAAGGCTAGGAGGATGGTGGAATGGAAAGCCTGCTCCAGAAGACAGGACCTCAGCTTTCTTAGCCTAGCAGAGAGGAGGCTGAGAAGGAGTTTTCTTTCTGTAAATTAATCAAATACACATGAATAGCCCTAGGACAAATGCTGAACAAACAGCAAACAGTGAAACATTGAAATGACTGCTGAAAATAACTTCTTATATTATTAAAGGCTGGAGAATAGGCCTAATAATATCAAGTTTAAAGAGATTGTTATGGTTAGTTTTATCAAAAAGGACAGAGAGATGACTCACTCACAGTGTGTAAGTACCTCCCAGTAAAAGTATATTTGGTACCTAAGAACTCTCAAGTAGCACAGGAAGATGGTGAGCAACCACTGCCTTGAACTAAAGCTGAACTTCAGAAAAGAAACAGAGGTCAGATCTCCAACAGTGGGATGACCTTTTACAGTTAACTATCAAAGAGGGTGCTGAATGGTTCAGCTCCTAATATTTACCTAGAAGACAAAGCTTTAGCCTGAAGCAGTTCTTGCTCCACAGAAATGGATGCTAAGTGACATTTTATAAACTGAAAGAGGTAAGATTTATTGTGAATTGGAGGTATAAGAATATATGACAAAACATGGAACATATGGCTCTGCAGGACGAAAAACAGAGAAAAAGCAAAGGCTTGCAGGTGACCACATGGGCTTTCTCTTCCTCTTCTGAATATATTTGATCCATGGATTCTGGATGTTTGCTTCACCTGTACAGACTATTCTGTTCCTGAAGTAGCTTGTTACCAGTCTCTTGTTCACCAGATGCTTACAGAATTGTTAGTGCCAAGCCTCTCTTGGCAGCCCTGTGGTTTAGCCCACCTGGTGGCACTAATGATATCTGACAGATCTAAATCACTTTTTTTGGTCCCATCACCACTTTACGCTACTGGAGTCTTTAGAATCATAGACTGGTACTGGCAGCATGCTTGGATAGCTGATTATCACTGGATACCAGGTAGCAGATATTGACAACAGGGGAACAGCTGAAAAAGACATTCCTTGAATATTCCAGAACTTATTTACTGCCAAAGAGAGAGGGAGCACTATAAAGTTTGAGCTAGGGAAAATAATGGTACAACTGTTAGTATTTAACACGTCCTGAAAAAAACAGGAGGCAGCCATGAGCAAAATGATTGTCAAGGGGGAAAGATGCTGAATAAAAAGTGTGTATGTATTTCTAGTCACTCTTGTTCAAGAAAGGACATCTCTATGTGGACTGTGTGCTGGAAAAGGCTAGGAGGATGGTGGAATGGAAAGCCTGCTCCAGAAGACAGGACCTCAGCTTTCTTAGCCTAGCAGAGAGGAGGCTGAGAAGGAGTTTTCTTTCTGTAAATTAATCAAATACACATGAATAGCCCTAGGACAAATGCTGAACAAACAGCAAACAGTGAAACATTGAAATGACTGCTGAAAATAACTTCTTATATTATTAAAGGCTGGAGAATAGGCCTAATAATATCAAGTTTAAAGAGATTGTTATGGTTAGTTTTATCAAAAAGGACAGAGAGATGACTCACTCACAGTGTGTAAGTACCTCCCAGTAAAAGTATATTTGGTACCTAAGAACTCTCAAGTAGCACAGGAAGATGGTGAGCAACCACTGCCTTGAACTAAAGCTGAACTTCAGAAAAGAAACAGAGGTCAGATCTCCAACAGTGGGATGACCTTTTACAGTTAACTATCAAAGAGGGTGCTGAATGGTTCAGCTCCTAATATTTACCTAGAAGACAAAGCTTTAGCCTGAAGCAGTTCTTGCTCCACAGAAATGGATGCTAAGTGACATTTTATAAACTGAAAGAGGTAAGATTTATTGTGAATTGGAGGTATAAGAATATATGACAAAACATGGAACATATGGCTCTGCAGGACGAAAAACAGAGAAAAAGCAAAGGCTTGCAGGTGACCACATGGGCTTTCTCTTCCTCTTCTGAATATATTTGATCCATGGATTCTGGATGTTTGCTTCACCTGTACAGACTATTCTGTTCCTGAAGTAGCTTGTTACCAGTCTCTTGTTCACCAGATGCTTACAGAATTGTTAGTGCCAAGCCTCTCTTGGCAGCCCTGTGGTTTAGCCCACCTGGTGGCACTAATGATATCTGACAGATCTAAATCACTTTTTTTGGTCCCATCACCACTTTACGCTACTGGAGTCTTTAGAATCATAGAATTGTTTTGGTTGGAAAAGACCTTTAAAATTGTCAAGTCCAACTGTTAACCTAATATTGCCAAGTCCACCACTAAAGAATGTTCCTGAGCCCCTTTTAATACCTACAGGGATAGTGACTTGACCACTTTCCTGGGCTGCCTGTTCCAGTGTGATCCCTTTTTCTCCTCACCTGCAAAAAACAAGCTTATGAACAACCTAGCTGTATCCACCATGAACAGACCTCAGAACAGGCAAACTTGAAGCTAGAGATCAGACATGACAAAGACTGCAGCTCCCTACATGTGGAGTGCTTCCAGATCATGGAACCATAGAATCATAGAATCATTAAGGCTGGAAGGGACTACAAAGATCATCAAGTTCCAACCCCCCTACCATGAGCAGGGAACCCTACCACTATATCAGGTTGTACAAAACCTCATCCAACCTGGCCTTAAAAACCTCCAGGGATGAGACATCAACAACCTCCCTGGGCAACCCATTCTAGTTCCTCACCACCATTATAGTGAAGAATTTCTTCCTAATATCTAACCTAAATCTCCCCTCTCTCAGTTCAAAACCATTAACCCTTGTTCTATCACTCTCTTCTCTGATGAAAAGCCCCTCCCCAGCTTTCCTGTAGGCCCCTTCAAGTACTGGAAGGTGCTATAAGGTCTCCCTGGAGCCTTCTCTTCTCCAGGCTGAGCATCCCTAATTCTCTCAGCCTGTCTTCATAGCAAAGGTGCTCCAGGCCTTTGATCATCTTGGTGACCCTTCTCTGGACCCTTTCCAACAGGTCTATATCTTTCTTGTGCTGAGGGCCCCAGAACTGTACACAGTATTCCAGGTGGGGTCTCAAATGGCAAAGAATATTCCAGTATTAACATTTCACATGTTCCTCCACTTTCTAGGTCCAAAGTCAGTTATGAACAGCACTTCCCAATAAACTTTTAAATTTAGAAATATAATAACCAAATACATACAAATGCATGCAAAATATTTTACAGTAAAAATAAAAATATTCCAGTCATTGTTACAGAATTTTGATGCAACTGATTTGTTGTTCTTTGCAAACTGATTGATTTGCAAGCTGATAAATCTGCTGTGTGACATGGGACAAGACACATTGCCCACCTGTTTTTCATGTGGAAACAAGTATAATTTGGAGACAGTTTTGCTCAGAATTCATGCACAGCTATTTCCCTGTGGTACATGGAAAAGAAAAACTGATGCTGATTTGTTACACTCACTAAGCTCTGGATCTGAGCTATCTTTTTTGGGTAATGTCTGGTTTGCATGTAGCTTTACTCATAAGCCCTGAGGCAGAGGATGCAATCAGCCTGAAGTCACCAAAGGCAGCTGAGCTGGCTGTGACACTGCTCCTGCCTGAGGTCCAGTAGCTGACACCTAAGAAGTGTCTAAAAAGCTCATGGCAGTATGAGAACCATCACTGGTTCCTATACATCATATTTCTTCTCACCCTTACCAACTTTCCTGTGGCATGTAAATATTTACCTGTAGCTGAAGATCTCTATCAAGACTCCAGTTAATTATTTTTGCAGCTCCATGAAAGATAGCTGCAGAAGTGGGCACATTTACTCCTTCCTTATGAACCTACCTCCATGTGATCACCACAGGCTGTAATTTAAAATTTAATGTATTTTCTGCTAATAATGAGACAAACTGAAATAACTGCAAAGAAACTCCATTAGTATTGTAACTAATAAAAATAACTGTTCTGATAGAAAAATGATTCATAACTGCAGAATGTGCTTCTGCATGTTTTTCATTACTTAGCCTACACTAATTCTTACAATCTAATATAGCAGTACACTTTCGAACCACACATGGCTTCCACTGAGCAGCATTGAAGTTTATGTCTAGAGAAGAGTCTTTTTTACTGATCCTTCCCATCACCAGTATCATCTTTTTCCATCAAAGGCAATAGTGTAAGACATGGCTCCAAGTGCACAATATTATTAAGTACGGTTATCTGCTTCTGCCCACAACAGTCTACAGAAAAGGTCACACAACATTCAATCAAAACCTTTTTACAGTCATGCTTCCTTCACTGCTCACCTGGCAACAGCAGTGGTGGGTTTTTATAGCCATTAGACTTCCACAAATGTGGAGATGTCAGCTTTGCATATGCAGGATTGCCAGTGTTGTTCTAGTGTTTTATTTTGCAAAACAGTTTATAACCTATCTTAGCACTAACAAGAGGTGTTTAAATGCCTTAATGAGGGGATTTTTCACACAAGCACTGATAGAGTTCAGTGGCCATGGAGGTTCCTGGAGAGGTTAGTGTGTAATTGCCACTTGTGCTTCTGAAAAGCTCTTTCTCTCCTGGTGTCTTTTACAAATAATACTTTACTCTAGTAGCAATTATCTTCCACCTCTGTTGGCAGAATGAATAATTCTGTGCTTCAAATTGCTTTTCATATTTCTATTTCAGTAATTAAAAAAGCCAGATTTATTATATAAGCTTAATAAGAGATAATTGGAAAAAAACTTAGTATTTTCAACTATATAGATGAGAAAGAAAAAGAGATGTGGCATATCAAAGGAACAGATCCCTTTCCCCTTTGCCAGAAATTTTCATGCTGGCTTTACTGGAGCTATGTTCAATGGTATTGAGTTCAGTAAGTTGGGAGCTACAGTAGGTAGTTCAGTATTTCAGAGTGGATTTTTAGCTCCAAAAATGTTTCCTCAATAATCATGGTAAAGTTTTTACTGATATAAGTTGAAGGTGTGATTATCTAAGAACAATAGCATATGCCAGAATGAATAGATAACATTTGATGACAAAAAATCTCTACAGTGAATACATTAACTTTTTTTTTTTTTTTTTTTTCCTTTGTATTGTAGAATTACATATGCTTTCAGACTGAGAAGAAAGACAAGAACCTGAAAGCTGATTCTGGCTTTTCAGTAATGCTAGAGCAACCGTTGAATATTTGGATGCATCTTCTGAAATAATTTGGTTAGCATTTTACTTATGCATTTTGATTAGTACAAAGTAGACTGTAAAAAAACCTGTTAGTATTACAGTCCATCTCTGGTGTAAGTCCACTGATTGGAGCCCAGTGGGGATGATTTTAAAAAAACCAACAACTATTAGAAAACCTATTGTCTTCCATTAATAATTTATTTACTTTTCTTTGTAACTGACCTACTAAATAGAAATAGAAGAACCAGCTGGAAATGTCTCAAATATAAAACTAAGTGCACAGTGCCTTTATGTATCTTACTGCCAAGATTTTCAATTGCTCTAAAAGAGAAGCTCTTTCTAATTTGAGGGATACATGGTCATGCACCAAAGCAAACAGAGATATAAGGCAACAGCTGTAGAAACAGCATGGTCTTTTCCTTAATCCTTTCTGATAAATCTCAGCCCATCTGAATCAAGTTATGACTATGGTGTGAAAATATTAAGACATTCCTAGAAGGTACCTATTTTTACCAATAACATGAATATCAGTAAAATTTAAATACCCACCAACATTACATTTTCCATTGTCAACATTATAATTTCAGCACAAAATGCAGATGATAAATTGAGATTTTAAATTATGAGAATCTCCACACATGCATCTAAGAACACAGGGGCAGAAGGGAGTGACCCAGTAGCCTGGTAAGCGAAGCAGCCCCCCCCAGCCTGGGATGGGCACTGCAGATGCCAGAGGGTCTGTGAGCTGGCTACTGGAGAGACCAGGAGGTCAGGTGTCAATGTGCCCTGGAGCCCCATGAGTCCCCAGTAGGAAATGTGGACCTCCTGGTTCCTTTAGGGTGGCCCTTGGAAAGGGAGTGGTGGCAGCCTCATATCTACCAGGCTACAGGATTCATAGAATCATAGAAACATTTTGGTTGGAAAAAACCTTTAAGATCATCAAGTCCAACTGTTAACCTAGCACACTTCCAAGTCCACAGCTAAACCATGTCCCTAATCATTTAGGGACTCCATTCCTGGCAGTTTCACAAATGAAACCATCTAAGGAGAGGAAATATAACATAAATGCAATTACAGCCTCTTAAAAGGCTGATAAGGATGTGATAAAGCTTTTCCTGTACTAGGCAACACTCAGAAGAAAGAGCTAATTTGTGATGGCAGGGGTGAAGAACCACAGCCCCTGAGGAAGGGCTGTCAAGCCTGAGCCCCCTTCCACTGCCCAGGGCTAGACAGGGTGATGGAATAGAGGTCGGGGGGGTTCCAGCCCCACAGCCCAAAGTAGCATTGCCTACATGGCAGGGAAGGACCACTTTCTCCTCCACTCCTGGGTTTCCAGAAGAGGAAGCAGGGAGGAGATGGACAGAACACTGTGTTCACAGATGCTGCAGACCCCAAAGCCTCTGTCCCTCCAGAGGACCCCTGGCTGTTTTCAAGCCCTGCTGCACCCCGAACTGAGGAATGCAAGTGGTTATATGGGGAGAAGGAATCAGTCATACAGGTTGGCTGCTCTGTGTTTGCTTCAGCTAAGTTTAGTTTTTGAAGAAACTTGGCAAAATATTCCCTGAACTGCTCTGTGTTGTGAACAACTGAGTTCCCATTTTTGCTGCTGAAGCTGGGGGCTGATGAGGGGAGCTGTGGCAGTGAGG
>NW_009953507.1:3946143-3958079 GCF_000747805.2 Chaetura pelagica | reverse complement strand
AAGGTGGGGCAGGAGCTGCTGCGCCCACAGCCGACGGGGCTGAGGTGGTGGCCGCCCCAAGCCCCGGCAGCAGCCTGGGGCTGAGGAGAAAGGAAAGCCCCCTGGGCTGGCTGGGCACCCTTCTCTTCAAAACTCATCCCGGTGAGGCTGAGCTGTTGCCTGAAGCTGCAGAGGAAGGACAGCACAGGGGAAATGGAGCAGGGAAGTGGTTTCCTCACAGGTGGTTCTTCTCTGGCCTGAGACTCCAAAGTTGTCTCTCCTCCTGCTTTACACATTAAAGATGCATCTGGCTTTATGCAAACAGGTATTTTTACTGACATTGAAGGCAGCTCTTATTTGCAGAATAATCATTTTAGGTTGTGTTTGAAGTGTTCCCCTTTTCTCCTTACAATGATTTTCTCTGTTTAGTTTTGCTTGAAGCATTTCTTAACAAGCTTCTTCAGCTTGCCTCACCATCTCTGCAGGCGAGTGGGCGGGCTGGGCCACTGCTGCTATTTGATTGAACATCCACAGCTCTTTCCAAAAGATTGTTGCAGGGCCTGGGCCCACAAATTTCTCATCATTTGTTTAGCTTTAAATTCGTGAGACTTACTGAAGCCACATGCATTTGGAGCATGTCCAAAAGGTCCACAAAGGAGACTTTCAGGCCCTTCACTTCTAAGTTAGCTGTGAGCTCTGTGCCCAAACTCTCAATATAATTTTAAGAAACCTTTGAAGAAGCTCACCGCCACAGCCGCTCTTTCTGTTGCCTGGGACCTGACCCTGGAGGGAGTCAATGCAGAATTTTGCAATACTAAACCCCCTCCCTATTTTCCTGGAATCAGATGCTTATATTGAACATCTAAACTCTTGATGTACAAAACCACAAAGCATTTGGGACATTTTACTAGGGGGAGCTTCAGTAACTTCAGTGTCAGGCATAACAGTGCATGGCTGTGGAGGTTGCTTTTTAACTTGGATATTTTCATCATCAGTGGTTGAACAGGATAGCGTTCCTATCCCTTAGTCTATCTGTGTCTTAATTCTTTAAATATGCAATACGTGCTTCATCTTCCATTCCTTTTAGAAATTTATAAAGATTAAAAATAATGCTAGGAAAGACCTGCTCTTAAGCAATCATCTATCAGCATATAATCTCTATTTAAGTGTATTATTTAATCTTCAGTTGCTCTGGTGTTTTGGAAGTGCTGTAAAACTGGGCATATATTTCTGAAGATTAGATTTAACTTTCGGTACTTAGTGTTTGCAAGACAGTGGATTATTTAAAAAATAGAATGAATGGTTTTAGAATTTGTGTGGTTCTTTTTTAATTTTACATTTTCAGTGAGGGAACATACATATGAAAGCTTAAATTAATATCTTGACCCAGGGTAAAAATATAAAGTTATGAAGTTTGTAAAAGTACTCCAGAGAGCAAATGCAATTAGATAAGATAAATGTGCAAGAAATCCTAGTTTAGGCATAACTTACTCAAACTCAATCACTCCTTGTCAAGTTAGTAAGTAAAAAAGTTGATATTCAAAGTACACTAATAATCTACTTTTATAGACAGAAAATGAATGAGTTTTGTAGGAGATACATAGTTATTTTTATTTCCTCATCAAATTCTCTTAACCATTTAGTATGTATAGCAATATCACTTTTGAGTTTATTCTGATGTTCACATTAGTAACTTTGATCCCTGTACTCTACTTTTCTATGTCCTTTTAATATCATCTGTCCTTCCAGTTTTCAATGTATTCCAATTTCTCTGGTATGCTGTTCATAACTATAATATATTCTGACATCAGGTTTTATAATTACTTGGTCTATTCATTTCCAAAGTTGTATTTCAGACGTATTTCCACTTGTGTTACAAGGAGCAGACCATTATACTGAAAGCAGTCTAGGATTTGGGTGAAAATTATTGCAACAGTAGTGTAGGAAATCTGATTTAATTTGGGGAGTATCTGGGTTAGTAGTTGAATAGCATGGGGGAATTAACATAAGACTAGTAATGTGGCTTCATACATCTACAGACAGCTACTTTTTAATGTGCTGACACATGGGTGTTTCTGCCATCATTATCTTCAGTTTTACTGAAATTAAATGTCCCAACACACTGATGTTACATAAAATATTGTGATTCAGATTTGGCTCTGGAGAGCTTGATGCCACATGGATGCTGTTCTGCACCAAGCAGCACCTCTGAACGCTACAGAAAACATAAGTCTGAGCTCTGCAACTGAGTCCATGAACCCTGGTTCACCTGAGAACTTAATTTCACACTTAGATTAAGTATATGACCAGATGCTTACAGCTGGAGTGGACTGCACGTGTCCTGAACAGTAAGTCGATGTTTAAATGCTCTGATGCAACATTATGTTTAGGATCCTGCAAAGCTGAGCTCTAAATGACTTGGCTCAATGGTAAACAAAATAAGTTATGGGTCAGAAAGATGCTGAACCTTCAGTATGGAGAAAAAATGCCTTGAAAATATGAGGAAAACCAGAACATGGACATTTTTTAAAAGCGGAAAACTGTAAATTGCATCCAAAGATTAGTGGAGAGTGAATGGAGCTGCTTGCATGATCACTTGTTTCTGCAGAGTGAAAAATAATGACATTTATGAAATGGATTGGCAGACATGAAGCAAATTACAATGTATTAATTCAAAGGCAGAAAGCAATATGCATAGTTTGTCCAAAAATATGAAGGTTTACAGTGACTGTACTTTTTGTAACATGGGAATGGGGTTGAAATGAGCACCGAGGAGAAGATAGGTAAGAAAAATAAAACATACCTCTTCAGGGATCATATTGAGGGTAACAGAGATTGAAAATGCAGTGGGAGTTGACAAAAAGTACCAGCACTGATAAAAGAATTCTCAAGAAAAAGCACTGAAGTAGTGATTTTTTAATTTAAAAAAAAAAAAGCAAAAGCATATGCTTTGGAAAAAAGGGGCTTAAAAATGAATTTTGTAGAAGGAATGAAATAACAGGTAGTACAATGAGCACTGAAAGTGGATCAAAAGAAAAAAGTGATTTTTTTTTTCCTAAACAGAACAGTTATATTCATTGATATCATAAACCAAATAGCATAAAGAAGAGGTAATGCAGGAAGGTTGGGAGA
Source organism: Chaetura pelagica (assembly GCF_000747805.2). NCBI lineage: Eukaryota > Metazoa > Chordata > Aves > Apodiformes > Apodidae > Chaetura > Chaetura pelagica. The sequence goes on along the minus strand of NW_009953507.1, from coordinate 3,954,968 downwards.
GGTGATAAGAACTGAGCTGGAGGGAAGAAGGGAGTGCTAAGAGCTGAGTCCTAAGTTCAGAGTGTCACCACAATGACATCAAAAGGGAAAGAAAAAAAAAGGAAATGAAGGAAAATTGCAAATTTTTCTTAGTTATCATTCTGAAGAGAACAAAGTTCTGGCAGGAAATAGGTCATGGAAGATGTGAAGAGGTGAGGAAAGAAGGCAGGACTTTTGTTTTCAAGTGCAGTATAAAAGTAGTGTTGTTCAGACAGAAACACTATGATCAGAAAGGAGATTTCCAAGGCTTGAATGGATAGTCTGCTGTTTTTCAAAGTCCCATTGTGTATAAGATCAAAGGATGGCCAAAGCATTGTAGTATCATAGCTTACAGATAAAAGTCAGACTGATTTTGAGACAGGAATTTTCATTATTAAATGGAGGATTAATAGCTGTGTTCAGATTTGCAGTGATTAACATGCTTAAGAGTGGATGAAGATGGTGTATAATTGTTTGTTTGTTTGTTTTATTTTTCTATCCTTGAGGAATCTAATTGCCTTCCACAAAAAACTTATGGCTGAAAACTGAAATCTGGTGGGTGCTAGATGGTAGCCAGCATTTCTGCCACAAAGTCCTGCTAATTGAGAGGACACAGAGAAATCTTATTCAGTGCCATCTGTATGACTCCTGCACCCATCTGAATCTGGAGACCAAAGCCTGCTTTATTTCTCTCCTCCAGTCCCTGAGTTTCTCAGCCCCAGCTGCACGCTCTCACTGTGCAGCTTCAGGGTAGAGCTTGCACCTTCCTTGCCCTGCTGCTGGCCCAGGACAGGACACCCAAGGGGGAGAAAGAGAAGAAGTGTCAACCCTGTAACACCAAGCTGGGCTGGCAGCCACTGCTTCCCAAACTCCAGAAACACAAGGTGACTACAGAGAGGGCATCCACCCACAACTGTGGACCTGGCTATATGAGCACTCAGTGTATCCTGAAGCCAGATACTCCTCAGGCACCACAGTACCTGTTCTCTGCTATTGTCAGGCTCCAGATGGCAACCTATTTATTGTGCCCAGACCCTTCACCACCCTTGGGTTGGATCCAGGAGGTACAGGATGAGGCTGCCGAATTTAGATTAGATGCCTAGAAAGTCTGGCTGAATATGTTTTTTGTTTTTTGTTTTTTTTTTCCCCCAAGATTTTTCCAAGCTACAATAAAATAGAATGAAAAATGTTTTCTAAAATATATTTCTTTTTCCTCTTGCTCTTCCCTTCACTTCTATGACAAACACCCTCCCTGCAAACAAGATGCTGTACATAGACACAATTTGCATGCAGTAGTTTGGTCAGTAAACTTGTTTATGAATTTATAATTAGGGTTACACTGATTAAAAACAGAGGAAAATTTAATTTAAAGTCCTTTGGGTCCCTGAAGTCAACATTTCCTAGCTCTTAATCTAAGAGTTGACTAATGATCATCACCTGACTCTAAATACTTTTCCCATGTTCACAGCAGAGTAAATGCACTAACAATTCTCTCAGCTGAATTTTAGGCATTTCAGATATGTGCATGTGGCTTTAATATATGATTCTGTCTTGTGCAATATTTCACCTAAATATTAGCAATTCTATCCAGTAAGTTTTTCTTTCTGACTCAAATGAAAACAATCATTAATCTGCTGAAAGTGAATCTATGAAAGTAAACAAAATCATTAAGAAGTTATATGGAATCAGAATATCTTTATCATCTGAGGAGTGCCATACCTAGGCCAGGAATACAGATTATGGCACTCAGCTGAACAGGAAAACAGAGAATAATTTCATAAAAGTTACTTGGTAAAGGCTTTGGTTTTTCTCAGATGCTGATCTGATTTCATTACCTTTACATATCAGTACACACTGAGGTTAATTTTCATGTGAGAAAGTCACAGTCTGTGGCAGGAACATTTCTATTTGGCTGCACCTTCAAAGAGAGAATGAAAAATTTAGAAGGTAAGATCAATAGTTCGAAAATGAAATTCATCTTAACAAGGATACTTAAAGTTTAGAGCCATCCAAAACCGCTAGAGAAGCTGTGACTTTCAAAATAATACTGGATGAGAAATTATAAAGCTTAACTGAATGAAGCAGCTGTTCAAGCTAGAACAAAGAAATGCAGCATGAAGGAACTCACTCATCTCCCTCCATTTCCAAATGACTGGGAGATAAAAATCAGACACAGTAACTCAATTAACCCTCCATCCCCAGCTGCATGGGTCAGGTGTAACTGCAAAGCACACACCTTCCCATCCTACTGCAGCCATTAACTAGAAGCCCTTTTAGGACCCCCTAATTGTGGCCTGGGAGCTGGGTCCACAAAGGGAAGAGAGCACTGACGAGGAGTTTTCCATTTCTCAGTTATTTGCATCTTCCAGTGGGGGCACTGTAGAAAAGAGGTGATGCAGTTTTGGGTCCCCAATCCCAGGGACAGACTGTTAACCAGGAGTGAGTTCAACTGAGGGTCACCACAACAGTGGGGAACTTGGAGTACTCCTGAGGAGAGGGGAAGGGAACTGGGGATGTCCAGACTGGAGCAGGGACAGCTTCTGACAGGCTGAACAGCTTCCCCAGGTGCCTACAGGGAGGCTTCAAGGGGATGGAGCCAGGCCCTACACAGCAGGGCATGGAAGGAGAGACAACAAGCATAAGCCAAAACAGAAGAGGTTCAGATGGGATATAAAGAAAACCTTTTTCCCCCTAAGGACAGTGAAATAATTGGGTAGTTTGTCCAAAGTGTTTGTGCAGTCTTCATCCCTCTAGATTTTCAAGACCTAACTGGATAAATCCCTGAATAAGCTCATTTGACCTGAGAGCTGACCATGTTTTGAGCAGGATGTTGGTCTAGAGACCTCCTGAAGTCCCTTCCCATCTGATTTTATCCAATTAAATGCAGACACACACAACAAAAACCCCAAAGGTGAAACAATTATCTATATATCAAGACTGATGTAGGTATTTAACCCTAAGAGATGTTTTCAGACACTAGGGCCCCCTTTGGCACTTGTCCCTCCATGCATGAAAGACTGTAGATAGAGGTTTCACTGCAGCTTCTCTGTTTTGCTGCTGCCCTGTCCCCACCACTGACAGTGCTGGTGTAAGCAGCTCCAGTCTGAGATACACATTTCCTACTGTGTGCAGAAGAGAGAGACTGGGTCTGAGGCACAAACTGTGGCAGTGAGAGAATACCCAAGTGAGAGAATACCCAAATCCATTCAGGATTCCAGTCTGGAGTCCATAGGCTCGATAATAAGCTCATAACTACTAAATAATTTCCCTATATTGCATCTAGTTTATACGCTTTTCTGTTACCTTCAAGCTGTACTACACCTACTCGTTACCCACAAACTACTGTCCTGTGTGACTGATTTCTAATCCTGCAAATTAAATGAGTTTAGTTCTTTTATTGTGGCAGATTCCACATGTTAAAAATGGGAGTTCCCAGAGGGAGCCATAATGTCAGGCTCCAGATGGGGGAGTAACAAAGTATCACACAATAATCCCACTCATGGATTTGAAGATCAAATTCTGTATCCCTCCAAAGGACGTAAGTACAATTTGATGCCTAAATCCCAAAGCATTTTGCTCAGCTGTTGCACAGCCCTGTATACTGTAGGAACATGAAACTTTGCCTCTGTGCGTGCTCACAGATGCCTTACGTTTGACAATATCGAGCATTTTGGCATCTGTGCTACACCTGAGTGCTTTCAGGTTTCAAAAGTGACTGCTGCACCATCTGTCTCAATGTGGATGTTTGGGGCATTAGACATGCTCTCAGCCTACTGCTTGGATCAGAAATTGGGATTCTCACTTGAAAGAGGGGAAAGGAAAATCATGAGTTTCAGTCCTTTTCTGAGGACTGTTGATATATTATGCAGTATCTAAGTAAAATGCTAACTGGGTTGTGAAATGCTCACAGTGGGATCTGAAGTGCAGGACAGCCTCTCCCAACCATGTTCCCTCGTGGTGAAGGCAGCAATCCAGGTTCACTGCTGTGAGCTTTCTTTGTGCCTTGGTTAGTTTTGCAACCATGGCTTCACTGTGACCCATCTTCAACATGTGGGACCAGCTGTCCTCTGCCTGGCCCACAGTTAGTCTCCTCCAGGGGGATAGTTCTGAAATTGCAGGGTTTAAAAATAGGCAGAGATGAAGGAAATTAAACAGCTCACATCCTAGGTGTGTTAAACACTAAGCAACTTCATGAAAGGACTGGATGAAGCCTGATGCTCTCAGGGAAGAGAGATTTACCCTTGGGCAGTGAGTATCTCAGACAGGCTCCTCCAGATGGGAGGAGGTGGAAAGGAGGGAGAACAGGGAGAGCAAAGGAAAAACCTGTTCTGTCTTCTCTTGGCTAGATAAGCAGCTCCCCCTTTGGCAGCTTTATTTTGTGATCCTTTCCTAAGACATCTCATCAGATAGGGAGCCAAGTTCCTAAAAATGGAGCTGTGAGACTGAGCACCTTGTCTCTTTGTGATCTGGGCTGAGGTGTTTGTAATTCAGAAGCAGCATATAGCTCATTTCTCAGGAGTACTTCCCTTCACTTCAGGGTAGGCATAGATTACATAGAGTGTTTGATCAGGTTTTATTTTAAATTGAGCCTTGGAGTCTCTGATGTTCTATAAAGGGCCAAGCACGCTGACGATGCTGTCTGAAGGACAGCCCTTATGCAAACACAAGTGTGCTGCCTGCAGCCAGATCCCTTAATAGCTTTCCAACGCTATTTTATTTTCCTCACTTTTACCTCTTGGGTACTTTGAAGTGATCTTTCCCTTATCCCACATCTTTCTGCTACTCAGTCAATCAAAATGGTATGGACAAAAGGATGCTTACACCTTTACACTGCTGCTGAGTAAGCTGTGCTCTTTCAAGTACCATTTCTGCCATTGTTTACTTTTGCTGAGGGAAGCATTAAGGGATTTCATCAGTTTAATGTCTATTTGTGGGTAATTTACAAAATGTAGAATGATTGCCTTAAAGAAGACAAAAGGTGAAAACAAGAGAATACTTAAAGTTTGGAGCAAAGACAGCTTTTTAATTGGCTCCTTCTAGTGCTTAACCAGTGGGATGTGTTTCCGAGCAAGAAGTTGCCTAACTATATGTGACCAGCAAGGGCGTCTGTCCTCTTTAACTGTTCTTAAAAGGATCCATGATGCCTACAGTTATTTTTAAAAGGCCTGGAAGGGTGAGTAAACTCCTCCTTCACCTGTTTTGCTGGAAGATTTGCTGGCATTAACTGTCCTAGTCCAGCTAACTGGATCGTTGACTGGATATAATGAAATAATCATGCAGGTTTTCTGTTTCACTGGAATTTTTTTCCCCTTCCTTCCCAGAGAAACAAAGGTAATGCCCACTCCAAAACATACATGTCATCACTTCTCAGCTTTTGATAAATATTTTCTCCCACTTCTATTTCATCTCATAAAAGAATGGGGCACTCTTTTCTGTATTCATCTCCACTAGAAAAAAAAAAAAGTAAAATAGAACATTTATCAAATAGCAATCAGAAACCTTGCTTTGCCTCCTTAGCTATACAATTCCTTAGCAGAGCTATTGCTCTGATGTGCTGGGATGGCAGACAACGTGATGGATATTGCTCATGGAGTATTCACATGTTACCTTTTCTGAACAGATTGTAATTGAGGATGTAGAATTGCTTTCATTATGGAAGCACAGGATGCAGAATGGGCCATTCCCACAATGCACACAACTCTTAGGCTAGACAAAAGTTGTAATTTCCCAATGATTCTTGCTGGAGAGCAGAAAAGTTGTTCCTAGGGCAGAGTTAACACGAATCTTACAGCAAACTATTGATATTTTGCTTGGACAGCTCTAAAGCAAATAGGCTTATTTTTGGTGTGCAAAAGAAAACTCTGGGGGATATATATTGCAGTCTCTCTGTAGTTTTGAGAGTATCCATAAATTATTTAAGAAATACTTGAAGCACACATTTACATAGTTAGGGCTGTGTCCAGCCTGCTCCTCTTAGCATTTGAAGATTTCTTGGGGGCACAGGGAAGGAGGAGGGTGCTGAGCATCTCTTGGTGAGAACAGTATAATTAATGCCAGAATGCCATGAGCTGGTACTGGCATTCAAAGCAGCAGCCGTGCAGTACATGCTTCTCCAGCAGCTTCTACCTGACCCTGCTAGTTCATTGCCTTCACTCTTGTGCCTAAATTTCTCATGTGATAGAGCAGCAAGCCTTTTATTTCCTCTCCCACTCCCAGTTCAGATTTAGCTTTCACCAGCTTCCTGTCCCAGTCTGCCACTCTTCTGTATGTAGCTTTGTGCTGGGCTGGAGAAGCACAGCAGCAGGAAAAGTGGAGAAAGCTGACAGGGTGTTTTTCTTGGTTGCAGTGCTTGCAAATGCCAGTTTAAAGCACTTGTGAACTTGTGGCCTGAAATGGTCATTCAGAATAATGTAGCTTGGAATTCCAGCAATACTGCACATTTTCATAGCAGAAGGACAAGTCACAAACAAAGATTTTCTCTATGTTGAAGATGGTAATTTACATAATTAAAAAGTAAGGCATTTGCTACAGCTTAGTGATAGATTTGCAGCTGTAAATAGAGTAAAACAATTTATTGTAGCCTCTTTATTCTATTCTCTAGCTGCACAGGTCTTGGGTTCAAAGAACAGTGTTTCCCTGGAAATTCAGACTGCAGCAAAAGATTTAGATGAGCCTTCAGTCAGCCAATTCTGACTGCATCGACCCAACCTCCATTTGAAGAAATATATTTCTTTAATTTTACCTTGAAATCATGTCACAAGTTAGATACAGCTTTCAAGAGAGAAAGATTATTATTATAAATAGATAACCATGTCTTCAGGCTGTGCTATTTGTTACTTCAGTCTCAGTCAGGTCTATAATAATGTTTGTGCTCAGAAAATCCTCGAAAGCCTGAGAGTGCATTTGTATGGCCTGTTAGGCACAAAATTGCCTGTTTTATTGGTGCAATACAGGTATACTTTAAAAAAGTCTTACTCCCTGTGTTTATAACTGCTCCGCTAAAAAACACAAAGCAAACATGGCACTGCCTGGTAATATGAAGGCAGTGGCTGCTAATGCTATGTACAAGTAATTGTATATGCTACTTTTCCTGACATACTAATCTGATGCATTTCTTCCACCTTCTTATCAGAATTATTTTCTAAGCAGCATCCACACCAAAATAGAACTGGAAATGTCTGAGCAACGGCATTCCATAAGGATCTCATTAAATAAATAGCAGGTTCCCATCCTTAAAGTGTTTTGTTACTGAATAGGTTGAACTCTACTACAAGTATATAGGTTAAGAAGTGTCAGCACTGTGCTTCAACACACAAAACAACCTCTAGGTGTTTCACCTCCATGGTTGGCTAAATCATATAATGATGTGTCAGTATCCTGTGTTTTTGCTCACTTTGGCGCCAATTATCAGCTCAACAGCAGGTATCACTGTTGAGATCATCAGCTTATGAGTGTAAATGTTGACTTCTGACAAAGTGTGTTACTTTGCAGTGCACCTGCAAATGAAATTAAGTTTTCATAATTTGGTTTATAACAAAACAACCATGTCGTGATTCAGTTATGCACCCTTAATGTTTGACTGGAGAGGCATTCTCAGAGGGAGGCCTCCAGCCTTAGGGTTAGATGTCTTCCAGTGCAGCAGGTCTGTAAACCAGAATGTTCACACTGGTGGTAGCTCTCGTTAGAGGGATTAGGAATGAACCTTTTTTTTTTTTTTCTTTTTTTTTTTCTTTTTTTTTTCTTTTTTTTTTCTTTTCTGTCTTTCTGCTAAAGGGAATGGAATTCCCAGATAACTTACAATTTAGAGCAAAGCCCAGGGGCCTTCTAATGCAGGAGACTAAAGAAAGCAGCAAATTTTCTTTTTGGATTTTCAGAACGGGAAGGACATGAGGCCTTGGTAAACTCATGACAGGTATTGTCTCACCCCTGCTTTCACTGCTGCCAGGGTTGTGTAGGTATTGTCACTTCCAACTGGCAGAAACAGTGTTTCTACTGCCACTTCATCTCCAGTGTTCCCTTCCCCTTCTTAAAATTTAATCATAGTCTCTGAGTCTTCTGATTGGTCTAAAAACCTCCCTGGAAGCTTCCAGGTGTCTCATTTTGTTGTGTTACAAAAGTGTATTGCTGTGTTTTGGAGTGAGTTCAGAACTGTGACTCTAACCAAAGAGTTGCTGCCACTTGATGTTTCTCACTTTGTTACTGTGAGGTATAAACACACACAGTCCTACACTGACTATGTATCATCTATATATCAGAAACCTGGGACTGAAGCAGAAACAAAATGGCCATTCCCGAAGGTCACCTAAGAAGTCTGTGCTGGGACTAGAAATTCAGCTGACAGTGTCCTCATCCAGTGACAGTAGTGGCAAGAATCTGACAGAAAGGAGAGGAGTCACTGTCTGCCTCTTTCTCTTAAAGTAGCTGCTGCAAAAACTGTCAGATTACATTTAACTTCTAACACTACTTTTATTAGAACAGATTAGAACATTGAGCGTTATTTTAAAGTGAGAAAATCATAAAGAGCTGAAAATAAAAGACTGAAAACCATGCACCTCCTGTAATGGGCTGGGAAGTTTTTTCTTTCCAGCCCTGTTTTCAGCCTAAAAATTTCAGTGGCTTTCTGGTTTGGATCAGCTTCCACAACCCACCAGGTACCTTAGAAAACTGTCTTTTCTTTAGCTCTAGGCTGACTACACGTTTGTTTTCTGCTCTTCTTGGCCTATTTCTGTGCCTTAGCAGCTCTCTGCCTGCCAAGTCTGTCCTTTTTCAACTGCCCAGCTCTGCTCTCCGGCACCTTTTTCCTGCTG
>NW_009953507.1:3944032-3946067 GCF_000747805.2 Chaetura pelagica | reverse complement strand
TGAGCAAGTTCAGTTGCTGTCAGAAAAGGAGCAACTGCCCCGTCTACAAAATGTTCCTCTTTTGCCAAAGCCCAGTGGTCAAGGCAAGGCAGCAAGCAGTCTTCCTGCCTGCTGCTCGCCCAGTGATTTTTCAAAGGAACATAAAAAACACTAACTGCAAACCAGAAAATTAAACAGATGCTATTCATCACAGTACCACCCCAGCACCTACTGCAATACCATCTCTTTCCACCTCAGCTCTTCTCTCTCTTCTACATCTTGTTCCTCCTGTACGTGCATCTCTCACTATTAGACCAAATATATTTAGACCTTTATATTAGACCAAGATATATATTAGATCTTTTGTATTTTCCATAGTCCATATCAAATCCTTTTAATTTTTATGGAATTTTTCTGCTCTTGTTCCGAAGACTTGATGTTCCTTAGATCATTTTGGTTTTTTTTCTTTTGCTCGCTTGTAAATTACTTTCCCTTCAAGAATTATTTTCTTACTTGAAACTTGATTTACTGTTTCAGATTAATTTTCTCCATTCTGAATCTACTCATCCCAGTCTTTCTTTTGTTAACAAACCCTCTTGGCTTGAACACGTTTTTGAATGCTGACTGTGGTGTATCCAGGTCCTTGGAAGGACCAGGCCCTGACATGGATTTTTTGTTGTTGTTTTCTTTTTGTTGTTGTTTTTGTTTGTTTGCTTGTTTGTTTTCATTTTCACCAGCTCAGAATTTGGTTCCTGTTTTTTTCTTTCATTTAAATTTGGCCTTAAAAAAAATAATATTTTGCCTTACCATTCATGGCTTGGATCGCTACCAAGTAATGAAGTCTACTTCTCCTCTCTTTTTTACTGGTTTTGACAAATAACTGCCTACTGTGTCTTTCCAGGTCTGGAGCTGTCTAACTCTGGTTGCATTCCTGTTATCCACACTGATGTCCATTCTCAAGCTCCTTATTTACTTTTTCCTCTTTATACCTCAGAAGTTTTATCTGATCTGTCAAGATTCTTTTATAATTGTGTTCATATTCTTGACCTTGTCATATGTTATTTTCTTTATAAGAACAGGGGAATTGCCAAATCAGAAAACAAACAATGATTCATCACTTCTACTGGCTTGTCAAAGAGGGCAAAAAAATCTCACAAAATACCTAGACAGCCATATAGTATTATATAAGGGGATATAAATCCTCCTTGGCTTCCAGCATTGATCAGTTTGAGCCCTCAGGGTTTAGATTATATAGTTTACAGTTCTTATTTCAGCTAGTATAAACTACCAATGGTCTTTCTATGCAGGTGTATTTAATGCTGGTTAAATTTTACCAAAATCATGGCTAAAAAATATTGTGTGGATTATTTGCATATTATATAAGAAGACTTTTTCAATGCTGACAAAACATCTGCTTACAAAAAACCTCCCTAGGTTACCTACATATAAACAAAAAACTGAAAAAAAGTATTTAATTTTATGTAACTTCTCTGAAACAAGATCCTTCCTCTCTCAGTTTTTTTATTTATTTGCAACTCTTTTATGTTTTTCTTAAGAACATTAAATAACTGGAGGCTCTCACCCACTCTGTCTGAATTTTAGTCCAAGATATAAGAAGTATAAGAAGAGATTCCCAAATGGGTAGGAAAGTTATTTCTGTACATCTGCAGCAGGAAAATACACAGGACAGGCTTGCAGGGTCAGCTTTGTTAAAGCTTGATGGTGAGACAGAGACTAAGACTGTCACTTTAGAAAGATAACCTCGTAAAGGCAGTTTTAGAGAGAAACTTTTAGATAGTTTTTATTTAGACAGTAGTGTTATCTCATTAAAATCTCTACCTATGGGATGAGAGAATCACCAAGATGCCACTTTTTAAGGAACTTTTTGAATAGATATAGTACCACTTCCTAACATTTTTCAGGTACTCTATAGTCTTTGTAGCTTTTTCTTTTCCCCAGACATAAACAAAAAAACAAACAAATAAATGAATAAATTTTTAAAAAACCTTGAGAATGGGATATATTGGTGCCTGTTGTTGGTTTTTTGTTGTTTTTG
>NW_009953507.1:3940113-3944000 GCF_000747805.2 Chaetura pelagica | reverse complement strand
AGGGTTTTTTTTCAAATGCAGGAGTAAAACTCCATCAGGGCATCAGACATAGATGGCTGTGCTGTTCCAGTTGAACGTTTGCCCCTACTTGGAGCCAGCACTCTGCTAGCACCATCCCATCCACTTTGAAACTTCGTTCATGAGTTGAAACTGAGCAGCATCTGCATCAGCCATCAAGAGAAGGTTGCCCTGTGCCATAATTCTCAGATAGCAGAGCCATTGGCTTCCACTGTCCAAGGATAGCCCACTCAGCACAGCAGGGTCCCAGAAAACCAGCCATCCCAGCCAGTGGGAATCATCAGAGAGTTAATATCAGAGCCCCTTGAAATCTTCTTCCCCAAATGACCAAGGTCAGTTTATGACTCTTACCATGGTGTGCTTTGAGAAGTTTATGGACTATTGTCAGTTAAATCAGCTGAGTCATTAAACTGTCATCTGTTAAAGGATCAAGATACAAAAGCTCTTACTAATGCTGTACTGCACAGTGTATTACACTTCAGGTAAATAAAAATAGATGGAATAAAAAAATCATAGATCAGAAAATAGGTTTTTCCCTCTCTAGCTTGTAGGGAGAGGTAGATATCTCTTATCTCCATCTACTAGTGCTAAGACTCAAAGGATATAACTAGCTTGTCATCTAAATGAACTTTGTCAGAACCAGTAAAATTTTTCAGTCATCTCAGTTCCCTCTGGTATATTCAGCCCAAATAGGTGATGCATGTAGTGTTTGCTCTGTTTAGCAGCACAGGATGCTCTGCGGTCTTCCTTTAAACCTCCAGAATGATTTTCCCTCTTTTCCACTGAAAACAGTGCCCAGAGCTGCCTCTTTCTACAATTTATTTATATGATCTTTGACAACTTTCATGTACCAAAGATGGTGCTTAAACATTACCTGTGTTTTTCCCTTGTTTCCTACAAATCACAGCCCCGGAGCAGGTTTCAGTAATTCAGTTTCACTGATTGCAAATGAGCAGAAACTTCAGATGCCATGTGTTGTTTTCTAACACAATCTTGTTAATCAGAGGGGCACCCGGAGAGACCAGCTGCATGCAACTGAACCTTGGCCATCTAGTTAGTGTGTTCCAGCTTGCCTGGTCATTTCTCAGGCCCTGCTCTCTCCCAGCAGAAATTCAGCATGAGCTGAATTTCTCCAGGGTTAGTGAGAAGGGGATGCCATTGTGCATATCCATACTCTGACTTCCTGGATTAGCAGGGTAAACTCTGTGTTTGAAGCATGTTTTTTACATCTACCTGAAAAAGCCTTGGGTCATCATTTGGCATCATTGCATAGGTATTGACATCTTGATGCATAGGTATTTAAAAATGAAAGAAGTGCTGGATCTTAGAGGAAAAATAATACATTTGTTCTGAACAACAGCTTCTACAGGCTGTAATGGTCACTAGGCTGTAAAAGTCATTTACTCTTGAATGTTCAGTAGCTGATTCAACACAGGCTGATTAGATAAAGAAAAGAGAGTGGAAGGACAAAAAGAAAACAGCACTGTGGTGAGGGTTCTAAGGAAAGGAAAAACATTTATTGATAATCAATCTATGGTAGATTCTGATAATTAACTCCTGTATAATAAGAAGGCCATGTTCTCACTCTGTCACAGGAATTGTAATGAGGAAGATAATAGATCCAAATTAGAAACTTGCCAGTGAGCCTGTTATTAAAACAATTAAACACTTTAATGCAAGTAAGCAGAAGTTGAAGTCTGTATGTTTGCCATTAGGATATATGCAATCTTCATTTTGTTTTCTTACTAGTAAAGGGGCAAAGCTATCCTTTGGATATATACTTTTAGGATTTTTATGATTACTGTCTCTTAAACCAGATGAGATTATTGTGGATGAAATAACTGGGTTAAACTTCGATATAAGATCATGTTATTATGTTGTATTGGGCAGGTAAAAGTAAGTTTTCATGTCAAGTCACAAAACTATGTATATGTAAGTCCTTCTGCCTCTGATAGATGTAAGCTCTATTGAATCATGTTCTGCTGCAAGTCAGTGGGGCATACATGGCACAGTAGTCAAATTATGTCAGTTTGTCCAAGGGTTAATCAGATTTCTTCTTGCGTTCAGAGAGCTCTGATCAACCCCTTGCTTTTCTCTGCTGGAATGACCATGGATCAGAGCCATTCCCACACTCCAGTGTCAGTGTTTCCCCAGCTCAGACCCACCTTCTGATGATGCCCCTATGCTTAAACACTCATCAGAATTCTGCCCCAATGGCCATAATAACTTCCATCAACTGCTTCTTACCAGCCTGTTGAGAACCTGCCTGCTCACCTTAGTTAACTACTGTTTAGCTCATCCCTTGTTACTTTAATTTTCTTTTTCCTATGGACTGATTGAATGATTGATTCTTGCTAATTCTGCCAGCCAGTCACTAACCATTTGTTTCTAAACAGTCTTGTCACATCTCTTCAGCAGCTTCTGTTGTGCTCTTCCTCTCCTCTCTTTCCCACTGCAGCCAGCACTTAAACCAGGACAGAAGTGGTTGGCTGAAAGCTGAAATGGGTCACTTTGGCTCCAGGCACCATTTTGGCTCTCACAGCACTGTCTTCTTCTCACTTTTGCAGTTGAGCAATTGACCTAGAGGTATAAGTGGTTTTAATCTTTCCTATTTCTTTGAATAGTTCAAAGTGAATTTAATATTTTAGCTTCTACCAAGCTCGTGAGAATACTCTGTGTCTGGGAGGTGTGTGTTGGGAGGAAAACAGAGGAAAGAAATGAAAAAGGAAAAGGAAAGGAACAAACCAATTAACAGGATGCCTTAGATAGCTTCATGAATTTTAACTTTCCCAGGGAGTGACCAGGAAACAATGTTCTTTAGGATGAAAGATGACTCAAGCACACAGAGCAAATTTCACATGCATTCTTGTGGCAGATAATGTGCTACTCCAGAGAGGAGAAAAGCTTTTGAAATTGTTACTCTGAGGGCCACAAGTACCCTTGACTTCACCCAGGACCCCACCTGCAACCCTTGCATAGAGCCCTAGGGCCCCATTTCAGCTCAGGACTGAGCACCCAGCCTTTGTGGCTTCTTGACAGTTACCCAGAAGGGTATCTTGAATATAAAAAATAAATTGCAGCTTAGAAGACTGCAGCATGACCATAGCATATGGACAGTTCTGTTTTCCCTGTAATTATGAAAAATATCTGTGCGACTGATTAGTGAAATGTTCACAAATCATGATCAAGGGAAAAGATTTATCAGCTTTCAGTGCAGATGAAATTTAAGTATTGAACTAAAATATAAACCAGTAGCTGCTACAGTATTTTTATCTATGCATCAGTCTTCTATTTTACTGCTGTCTGTTTCTGACATGGACACTCAAATTCATCTGGCAAATTCTGATTGCTCTGATGAGACATCTTAGCACACTTGTGAAAGACAGGAAATGTCTGAAGATCTGTGGTTGAATTAGTAGCAATTTGACCTCAGACAGAGATCACTATGTGATGATCAAATCTGTTTAGTAAAGCAATTAGTTACGAAGGAAACCAGGAAAAAAAACAACCAAAATCCAAACCAAATTGAGTGGCACAAGGAATTAAGGATATTGATTTAATACCATGCAAACACATTTTGAGAGAACATCTAGTTTTTCCATTAAAGAGAATTTTGGGGCTGAGAGGAAACAAGTATTGTTAGACTTCTAATTAGATGTGATGAATTACACCACATGAGGCAGCTCTACATACCAGACGTGTGAAAAACACAGATCTGTACTAGCCAGAACACTGTATTTACTAAATCTAGTGTTACCTAATGGAATTCTGAGAAATGGGGTTCTGGAGTTCAAATCTCTTTAAGCTGTTTGCAAAAGCATCAGATTCCACCGTATTAATTTCTTAGGAAACATCTACATTTCTTTCCC
>NW_009953507.1:3934527-3939893 GCF_000747805.2 Chaetura pelagica | reverse complement strand
CTACCTACAGAAAATAAAAATTTGGAGGGGAATTTGTATATTTTTTCTCTTTTAAAGAAGCTTGCAATTTCAGGAGCCAGAAAGATGAACCTTAAATCCCAGTCGGGATATGTAACAGGTTCTTTTTCTAAGAGTGTCATTGCTTCTCCCTCATACTTTCTCATGTGAATGCTGCTCAGTCTAGACAAGACCATCAATTTCTACTACTTGTCTAATCACTTCTGCATACAATGGTGCTCTTTGTTCCGTGTCATCAATCCTACATACAAAGGTATTTCCGAAGTTAGGTTGTTTATCCATTGCTCTTTTGTCATCTCTTCCTTACAACAACAAATTCTTCAGTGTTCATAGTCTACAATAATAACTGAGGGATTTTTTTCCAACTGTCTTACCCCATTCCTTCTCAATGTTTGCAATTTGCTACGACTGAATTGTAATTCATGGGGGCTTCCATCTATTGATTTCTCCAATAGTTAACACAATGAGTTCTTAACAGGGTAAGACAGGGTTAAAGGGAAGAAAATTTCTAGGTTTAATCATAATAATATAATTAGCAGTACAAATAAAAAGCCATCTTCTTTAAAGTCTATTTCTCTGTGCAGGGAGGGCTGAAACGTGCTTTGTATTCAGTCTTCTCCACTGTGGCTCACATTTTAATGTCCCTAAGGTAAATCTCAGACATGAAAGCATTTTCCTTCTCGTATCACTACACTAAGATACTTTGTGATCAGGAAGGTTACTCCTCATGGCATTCATGTAGGATGGCTTTTCGTTTAGTTGAAACATCATGACCAGTCTGCCTTTTTTTCCCAACTCATCTAGTAGGCCTTCATCAAAATAATTTTCTTTCTACAGAAATATAAGACCAACAGGTAACATTTGCATTGTGAAATGAAAAAATAGTGGTAAATCAAGCATGACAAATGGAATTCTAGGAGAGTTTAGGGTGCTATTCACCACTGTTCCCAAGTAGATTCAATTTATTATTTCCTCAGGAGCAGATAATGTAGCTCATGGAGTAAGGTATTGATGTTGCCAATTACTGAGGATAATAGTGTATAATTCTGAGCTGCTGCATTATTCTTCGATGATGTTTCTTGGTTACTAAACAAAAATATTTCATACATATATTCTTCTGACCTGTCAGATTCAAGAACAAGCTTGTTTTATATAATTTTCTAAAAATAGAATACTGATTACTGTATGAAATTTTTTCTTCTTATTACTGGTAGAATTGAAGATCTATTAATATATTTGTTTTTAAGGACTTCTTTCAGAACTGCATTGCAACTACCTGGTCCTTAATAATTGTCAAAGTTGATAGTTTGACTACCAGGAATTGAACTAGTTATTTTTCTCAAGTGGAAATACCAAGTTCAGAAGTAGTCTGTTACTCCTTATTGGAAGATACTTCTTATAGCAACATTAAAGTAGAAAAAAAATCACCATCTATTTGGTAATCAGTGGAAGAAGTTTATATTATATTAAGAAGCAATTATTTGTTCCTATATTTTAAGATGAGTATGCACCTATTCCCAGCCAGTGGGTGGCTGCTTCCCAGAGACCCTGTGAGCTTGGATCCTTAAACAGAACCTAAGTTATGTATCATATTGCAGCACCACTTCTAGATATTTCTTCTAAATAACACATACTGAAGGAAAGTTGGGGCTTAGAATACTTGTCTTCTGCAGATAGCCTAAGTACCACATGGTAAACTTGCACCCAAGCTTATGGATAAGCCGTATGATCATAGGCGTCAAGTAATTAGTTTGGGCTGCTTTTCTCTCCATATTATCTTTTCCTGCAATTGAGGTTAAATGGTGGCTCACAGGCTTGTGATTGTGGAGGGCTGGGAATGGCTGAATTTTAAGGATATGAGTGATAGTAGGGGAAAAAAAAGAGGTTAAGGATGAAAAACAGCTAACAGAGGTATCATTTAAAGCCTTTATGTCATCTTCTCATGCTGTCCTTGAGAAATAGACCTTTAAAAAGGTTAATGAGCAAATTTTATTTTTTTTCATGGAGTTGGTGACAGTTGGAGTTGGACTTTAAGAAAATGTTGAACTCCTAGTAGACAACTCATGAACTGACTTCCTATTAAAACCTATTATCTTCCTTTCGTGTCTTAGTGAGATCTGAATTTTTTAGAATGTTTCATCCCAGCTATAGAGATTTAGTTGTTCTGTAAAGCGTAGAATGAATTGCTGTCTTGATACTCTCCCTGAATAACAAATAGGTATATTTTGTCACTTGAATGTTTTTATAGTTGCATATATCTTACAATGTTCTGTCAATGCAGTTTGCCTCCTAAACTTCCAGAGGAAGTTGAACGTGCTTATACCAAATCTGTATTTGAATTTCTAACATATAGAGAAGTGCAGCAGTAAAAAAGATTTATACTCAGTATTTATTACTGATGAATAGAGTCATGCTGGAGTCAGGCTAGAAAAGACATGTTTACTGATAGTGAGTCTTCTGTTTAAAGTGGCAAGTTACAAGTCTGATGGTATATGTGATATGCAAGCAGAAGACAAAATTTTACAGAGATGATGAAGTGAGTATAGTTTTCAGAAGGATATTCAAAGGAGTGCAGGGGAGTTAGTCATCCACCTCCAGATGATGTGCAGCAAAAGCTGGGTGCCAAAGTCCCCTAAGCTCTCTTACACATTTTGTGCAGTAGCTCTACTGGAATGTTCTTAACCTTATTTATCACCACAGGGAAAGGCTCAGCCTTTTTATTTCCACTTGCCTTTATATTAGGTAGGAAAACTATTCAGCTTTATTTGTTAAAGAGGGTGGATGTCTTTCATGTTTATTAGATGTAATTGTGTCCTATGTTTTGTTCACATTATGGAAATGAAAATGTTCCTGCTATATTAGAATCATTGAATCACAGAATGGTTTGGGTTGGAAGGACCTTAAAGATCATTGAGTTCCAATCCCCCTGCAATGGGCAGGTTCACCTCCTGCTAGACCAGGTTGCTCAAAGTCCCATCCAAACTGGCTTTGAACACTTCCAGGGAGGGAGCATCAACAGTTTCCCTGGGTAACCTGTTCTAGTGTCTCACCAGCCTCATAGTGAAGAATTCCTTCCTAATGTCTAATCTAAATCTCACCTCTTCAAGTTTTAAGCCATTACCCCTTAGCCTCTCACCCCATGTCGTTAGTAAAAGTCCCTCCCCAGTTGCTTACTCCTTCTGCTCCTACAATGAGATAAGGGCCTAACAGTCAGATAGAGAGAATAACCTATGGCTTTTCTTTTGAAGACCCAAGAAGTGGGTACTATCCACACTAAGATGATGGGGAATTGTAGGGACCCTAAACACCAGCTGAATGCTGATTGCCTGAATGGCAAAACCTGGTCATATGCTGGTTCCTGAAGGTTCTCAGGGCTCCACGATGTGTAGCATCTAGCTCACTCCACAACTTTCCTGCCCAGCATGTGTATTCATGTGCACAATAATGTGCACCTCTGCAGCTGAAGGAAGGTTCCCTAGGCCAAAGCTCCATAAAAAGTGTAAAAGCAGTCTCAGTTGCCCTGTGCCATTGCATAGAATTCTTTGGTTATGTGGTCATTATGCTGTGGTGTTGCTAATGGTAGGAAAATCCCAGTTCTGGATTTGCATTTTCTCATCCTATACACAAGTTCAGATTTGATTCTCTACACAGTTACCCCCTTTACAGTATTCATTTATTTTATTTTTTTTAAATTCCTGTCAAGACTTTTGCTCTTCAGAGGTTCACTGGACACATGTTTAAAGTAATTTCAGAGTACAGTAAAGTAGAACCTTAAGAGCAGGGCAGGAAATAAGTCTGTTATGGAGGATTTTAGCTGATTTGCCAAATTAATGTTTCAGATCACCATGCAGCAGTAGATATAATTAAGTGTCAGAGAGAGAGGGCTAAATGCATGAGTAAAATATCTTATTGTATCATTACACTTTTATAATATGATTTGCTTGTCAACTTAAAATGTAGTAGTGTAACTAACAGGATAATTTATATCTCAATCTAATGAAGATGTACAGAAGGCAGAGGCAGTACTTTGTAAGATGCCAGCTTCACTCTGTGGCTGAATCTGCCTGGTAGCATGCACACTTAATGAAGGAAAAACCCCACTAAACTGAAGGAGGGGGCATAGCCTCTTAGGATGGATACTGGAGGAGGAAAGAGCAGAAGTAGGCATGAAGTTTGGATGTGGTGTAGGAGAGAAAAACTGTGATGACAGAGGGCATAAGAGTCTGCTGGGGAAGATGCTACAGTATGCATTTCTCCAATTGATAGAGCAAGATATTTCCATAATTTAAACTTTCAGAGAAAGAAGGTTAAAATAACTAATTGCCTTCGTGTGGGCTGAGAAAAAACGTATGGAAAGCTATCCCAGACTGGCTGACACATGCTAGCTTGTCTGGCTGTGTGAGTTTTAATAATGCCATCCACAAGGAAAAAGAGGTCTATTGGAAATCAACCAAGAAGACAGAAATCTTCAGGAGTTTCTCCCCAGATTAACTACAACTGAGAGAGACTGTGTTTTATGAAAATATGAGAGCTGCTTAAAGTGGGTTATGAGGAATAATTTACTACCATCTAGTTTCTAAGACTACGACAGGAGCAAGTCCTGGAGAAGTCCTGCTTGTCACTTTTTCTAGATCACAGGCCCTTTATGTGCCATCTCTAAATTCCTGTTGGAACTGTGGAAGAAAAGGCATGTGTTTGCAGAGAAACAGAGGGGGATGCTACCATTCTGTCTGGCTTTGAAAACAGTAACCCAGGGTGTTGGATAGAGGAGATCCTGCATGAGCTACTATGAAGACTGTCATTGCTTACTTCCTGGCTCATTCCCACAGATACCAATGTTTCCAGTGACCACCATAATCATACACAGCAGTTGGCGAAACATGTCTCTCTGTATCTGAATGGAGCTCAAGATAGGTGTAGGCATTCCAGTGCTATGTTCAGCATCACTACAAGAGGCAAATGGATTCAGGCTTGTCCCAGAGAGGGAACAACACATCCTAACTGATCTGCCAATTCTTATCAGACCTGGGTTTTGGCCAAGTGCTGAGGGAGCTGGCTCTTGCTTGTCTGTGGACATCTGTAGGGATTTAGTGGAAATAGATGCAGGATGGGCTGCAGTGTTTGAGAGTACTGAAACTCTCTAGAAGGTGGTGACAGGCTTCCTGTATCAGCATGGAGGACGAAAGAGTTACTGTGAGTGGTACCAATGGTACACTTCCAGCTGTGCAAGGCTGCATTGTGGGATGTATGTAATTTCTGTATAATTTAGTCTCTCTGTCATACATCACATGTAATCTACATAGCTAGACAATACACAGAATAGTAATTGCACACAATGTAAGGGCATT
>NW_009953507.1:3898456-3934457 GCF_000747805.2 Chaetura pelagica | reverse complement strand
CCTGGACTTTGTAGCATAAATATGAATGAGAGGGAACAGACTGCACTTTAAATTCTTTGTATATTGTACTGCATGTTACAACAATTAGTACACTGTGGTACATTATTAAAAATGTGAGAAGTAAAGTACCTGCAAATGCTGTTTTGTTTTTCTCCTTATAGTTGCCAGATGGTGTGGAACTATTTACACCTCTGAGTGTTAGTGCATTTTAAGCAGGGAATGAAGGATCCTCCTTAGTGTATTGTTTCTCTTTTTTTCTTTCTTCTTTTTTTTTTTTTCCTTAGCTACCTAGCCAGAATATTTGAAGATTTTTATTTTGTGCAGAACAGAAAAAAAAAAAATTCCAACTTAATATATTCCTTATTTTATCTTTCCAAGGCACTTCAGGAACATTTTATCAAGCAAAGAAAAAATGGAGTTTCTCACAGTTGCTTGTATGACAGTGGAAAAACAGAGATAGTTTTATTTACCATACTTATTTTGTTCCTCCACAGAGGTCTAGTGTGACATGATAGTGCTTGTAGACCCAGATAGAACACTTATTTCAGGACTATTTTAAGACACCTCCCAGGCATGAATGAACATATGTACCACATGGATCCTCATGACATAAGGCGAGATAATATTATCCTTCTGCTCAAAATAGTGGATTTGAAAAGGAAATCTTCCACTCTTCTACAATTTTGTAAGTATTTAAGGTACAAGAGCACAACTGTTCTCTCTATTACAGTGAAGGACATAAAAAAATTGCAATGTTTTCTAATATGCAATTTTTTTCATAGCTTGAAAATACTGAGATAGCTTTCCATACACACCTTCTCACGAAAGGCCATAGCTGTGAGGCCAATATATTCAGATTTGCTCCAAGTCAGCTGTTCAAAGACAGCAGGAAGTTTTCAAAATCAGTAACATTTTATTTTATTTGAATGAAACTTCACTTTTAAAAATACTACTTTAAGCAAATAGGGAATATAGACTGAAATTGAAACTGAGAAAAATAATAATTTTACATACCCCTCCTACCCTGCTCACTGTGTCCTACCTAGGCAATAAGTTCTTGCTTTTAGGCTTTACAGCAATGAACACCGTAATGATATCTTATAAAAAACTGATGAGACTCCTCTGGTCTTTGGAAATTCCATTGCATTGCCTCTGGGTCTTCTCTGTGGCATGGTTCTTTCATGTGTCATAGCCTACAGTGTCTTCAGCCTTTTCTAGTCAAATATGAACAAAAGCTCACCTGGAAGATGTGCAATCTTTTGTCTTCCAGAAGTTCTGCCTGACCCAGTACAGAAACATTTTCCTTCTTAAAGTAAATGTTGAAAACAAGTAAAATATACCCCCAAACAAACTAAATATATTTTGATGACCGAGATTTAAATTCTACCATCTGCACTGAAGGCTGGGGTTATAATTCTAATGCAGCATGTTTAGACAAAGCTCAGCTAGCTTAAAATTGCCTTTCTTGGATTCTACTGGCAGTGCTGCTGTGATAGCATGTTCTTAGTGTGACCTTCAGGGAAGTTGGAAAAACCAGATACAAAGATCCACTAAGCTACAGCTACTCTGCTGGTGCTGTCCTGCATAAAGCAGAGGTGTGTATACGTGGGCCACAGTTGTTGTGTAAGCTTATCCCTAATGCACAATAAAGGTTTTATGCTGCTGAAGTAATATATTCCATTCGTTGACTGGCATTTTTCCAGTCACCATTTTCTAGGTTTCACTAATGTATTTTTTTCATTACCAGTCGCCCTCATGTCAATATATTGGGTCTGCCTATAAATCCTGATATGTTCAAAACCCATTGATGTGTTCATTTACCTTCTTAAATGAAAAGAACCAACATACTTTGATGATAAACTTAGAGAAATGACAATTTTCTTACTTTTTGTGGAAAAAATAAAAAAGGAAAAAAGTTTTGGCAGTTTTCTTGAGCTGACACACTGTCTTCTTCCTTTGACAGTGTAAGAGGTGGATTAGAGTAGCGACCTTTGCTGCACGTACAAGGGAGAAGGGAAGGAGAACTGTTGCTCACATGTAGTTTCCAGCATTCTTCCACCTGCTCACACTGTAGGAAATTGCTAACATTCAAAGTCAAATTCCTGAAGTATTTGAGCTTTTGAAGTTTGTGTTATATATTGGCCAGTGTAAGTAAATTCTATCCAGTCTTGGAGAAGGAGAGGATAAGAAGAAAGGAGGAGATATTGTATTACATAGCTAGTTGATTAGGGTCATTCAACTTTATGGAATACATGTAATTTGATATAATCTAATGTAGTGCATCTTCAAGAAATACAATTTTCACAGTGGGGAGAAGCTTGTGGGCAGGTAATAAAATCCCTGCACTGACCAGAAACTGTTGTGAACATCTGTTCCCTGACTACTTCTATTATACTTGGATGGTTTGATGCATCTCTGGCATCCATCCATGTTCTAGTGGAATGAAAGTAGAAGAGAAGAAGAATGCAAAATTGGAGTATCCTGCTGGGTTGTAATCTTTCTTTCTACTTTTTCTACATTCTTCTCCCTCCAGTATATCTGTCACATCTTTGTTTAGAAATCCATGACATTCTTTCTTTCCTGTGCTTGTGTTTGCAGCTGCCTGCTTACTTATTTTGTGTACATTGATTACAGCCATGCAAGGCTTCAGACTTTCAGAGAGAGATGGAGGTGCCTATAGAAGTATCTTCTTGTGCAATGTCCTGTTGAGCTAAATCCACCCTACCAAGCTACAGTTTCTGAAATAAATGATCTTCCATCAATCTCATCTCAGTACCACCTTTGACTGAATTCTGCTTGGTTGGTGTCACACTCAGGGCTTTTACATAGCCTTGAAAAAAAGGCTAGCAGAAGGGTGCATAGTTCAGTTGAAACAATTACGGCAACACATGAAAATATGGATGGCCTTCAGATCCCTCAGTTATTACAGCAAAAGCAAAATTAATTCCCATCCCCACGTTAAAGTTACACTTGACAAATTTTTAAACTTTACTTATGCACCTGAAGTGCTAGTGCAGTGTGGCAGATTTTCCATACTGGCAAAAACAGTGCTTGATTTAACAAAAAGTAAAAATCAAAACCACTGCATGAATTTTAAATTCCATTTGAAAAGAGGATTAATCATTGATTAATTCAGAATTATTAGGGATTTTAGGGGTCTTTTTATCTCATTTTGGCTCAAGGATATAATTTTATTTTAGTATGCTTTCATGAAAATGGATTGGTGCCTGGGGCTTGGCTTCCACAACAGTAATTTGGAATATGAGTCATCTATCATTAGTTTATGCACATGTGAAAATGTAGATCTTGTGCTTTATGGCAGTGGAGGAAGGCTGCAGCATGTAATAACAGGTGTACTTCAAGTGTGTGGCCTTAGAAGATGCTACAGCTGATATTCTTCTCTGCCAATGGCAGAGAAATCCTTCACCATATACACTGCAATAAATCTACTCCATACATAAAAAGGAACATATTATGACTTCAGTAATCGTACCAGGCAGAAAACACAACTACTATGCTTTATTTAAATAAAATTCTGTAATCCTTCCCACAACTTCAGACCTGCATTCATCTGGGAACTCTGAGAAACGTTTGTGAGTCTTACAAGAAATGAGTATATTGAAAGGCAGAATTATGTGCCTCATTCAACAAATATGTTAATATTAAAGACTTTTTCCCCCTGTGGACAAAGGAGGAGACACTGGCAAAAATCCTAGCCACAAAAGGCAACTGAATTTTCTGTGCTAAGATACTGTGCTAATTCTGTCAGACAGGTGTGCTATCAGTCTTCCCAAGCAACTAGAACTTGCCAAAATCCTTTCTGCCTTTCCTCTCCCTGCTTCCTTAGAGTAACTTCTATGCAGATCTTTGGTCTAATTTGCCATCATTTCTTATGTTAGTACAGGTAACAAAACCCCAAGTTAAATGCAAAATTTTTTCATGTTAATTCTCTCTCCTCACGAAATCCTTCATGGAATAATTAACATCTGAAGTCCAAGCTTGCTTCATTGAAACAAAAAAGCTGTAATATCTATATGAAATATTTGAATATTGTATTAACGAATCAGAATCCTCTTTCCTCCTCCTCCAGTCTAGAGTTTTCTCCTTCTCTCATATACCTGAATGACATATCTCCATAATTTAAGGATATCATAAACATAGAAATGGAAATAATAGCAAATATCATGCTTTTTCTTTCTATGATTTGTAAGACCAATAACTAGATTGCTGTAGTAGGTTGTGCACTAATGTATTTTTCCCAGAAGAACTTAAATTAAATGGGTGTATTTTGTACTTTGTCTTTTCTGGATGAAAGAAAACAGTTTCTTGTGTCTTCTGGCATGAGTTTTGTATCTGAGAACTGAAAAAAATGTAGTTAGTTAATTAACTGCAGGTTAGTACCCTCCAGTAGAAACTAATGATCATGGACTAACAAGAAATAAAAGAGTACAAAAAAACCCAAATAATAGCAAATATCATGCTTTTTCTTTCTATGATTTGTAAGACCAATAACTAGATTGCTGTAGTAGGTTGTGCACTAATGTATTTTTCCCAGAAGAACTTAAATTAAATGGGTGTATTTTGTACTTTGTCTTTTCTGGATGAAAGAAAACAGTTTCTTGTGTCTTCTGGCATGAGTTTTGTATCTGAGAACTGAAAAAAATGTAGTTAGTTAATTAACTGCAGGTTAGTACCCTCCAGTAGAAACTAATGATCATGGACTAACAAGAAATAAAAGAGTACAAAAAAACCCACCAAAAAACCCAAAACAAAAAAAAAAAAAAGAGAGAGAGAAATCAAAGCAAGAAAACAAACCTAAAATTGAGAGAAGTTACTTGGTTTTGTATTTGCTGTGATTATTGAAATTGCTATGTGTTCCTTTTTCTGTCTGTAGAAAATATAAAAGTATATACTGAAAAAGATCCGAGGATAAGATTAGCAGAGTATATTCTTTGAAGCATGAGAATAAAACAAACAACAAACTTCAGAAAAAAATTGCTAGAGGCAGAGAATTCTTCTATACAAGCTGGCATTTTTGACTGTGGAAAAGAGACACCTGAGGAAGGATATGGTAAATGTTGTGTTTAGATGATTAGTTAGGAATTGATCACAAGCATATGATGTAAAGTTAGGCACATCTCTGGCCACCTCTAATCATTTGGGTTTTCTGGGATGTAGACAGAAGCCAAGTGCCTGTTCACCCACAGATGACTTCCTAGTTAGTAATTTCCCCTCAAAAGGCACTTCTGACCATGCACAGATAACATGAAGTAGAGATGGACCTAAAAAGTGTAAGGGATTCTGTGGTTAGGAAGGCTGGCAGGCAGGTTTGCTGCCTGGGAATTAAAAAGATTTAGGATACCTGGTAGGATCTGAGCTAGACTGAAGAGCACCCTGGGTTTATCTCCTGTCTAAAGGATGAAAAGACATTTCTACAGCTGTGCTACTTGTCACGCAGTTCAGGGCTTTGTGTGTAATTAATGCATTTTCTAGAGGCAGATGCCCTCTGGATTTGGTGTTGCCACGAAGGAGGAAAGTTTGTTAGTGTATTTTCTCAGTTCTTTTGATTTCTGCATCTTCACTTAGGCATTGCTCACAGGCTCCTGCTGGGAGAGCTGATTGAAAGAACGTGGTACTCATCACCTGCATAGTGCTATCAAGTCTGTGTACATTATCCTATCACCTCTTCCTAAAGCTTGTGTAGATACTGAGTAAAATGGAGAAAAGGACAGTGCTGATGTGAAAAACAGCTCATTGTAATCAGCCCTTGAAGTCAGCTGGAGAGGAGAACCCTGAGCCACTGCAAAGTGTTTCCATTCCATGTTTTTTTAAAGTTGCTTCTGAGAGTTTACACATGAAATATATTTTAAATGTACTGTAAAAATTGTTCTTCAATTTTTAACAACTTAATTAAGTATTAAAATCCAATCTACTTTGTGTCTCAAACTGCAAATTCTAAGGAGTTTTTTCTTTCTGGTATTTATTAGGAAGAGTGTTGTCATAATTGTTAATTTAAAATGTAAATACTTTTACCCAGAATGACAATCAAATACAAGATTGGTGCATATGCAAGTTATGCTCACAACTCCTGAAGATTCTGTCAGCTTTGCTAGTACAGGTGTGAGGTGCACATGAAATAAAACATCCTGCAGTGGATCTTCACAGCTGCACATGGGATACCTGGGCACTGTAATGGTGTGTACTCATAGCTCAGATCTACTCCAAATGCCTCTGCTAGCTTTAAAGTAGCCACCCTGGTACACGTACTTGGAAAAGGTTTCTCACCAAGTAGAAGCAAAGGATGCAGAGGATGCAAAATACGTTTTTTAAATGCTAAGGTGATTATTTTGCAATGAGCTCCATGTTACTACAGCTATGATGCTAATATTATCAAAGATAGTTTGTTTAGAAAGAGCTGAAGGAATTTCACATGATCTGAAATCACCTTTGACAGCAGTATAGGTAAATAGAAATAAGAAAATGTTATTGCCCTTACTTTATTGAAGAGGAGAAAAAGAAACACTGGACTTAACTAACTTGTCAGAGACTGGGAGGCTGATGGACTACACACAGGATGGCCAGTCAGTAAATCTAAGGACTAATGTGGATTCCAGTGCACTCTTGCATGATGATTGTGTCACTTAACTCCTCTGAATCTCAGTTTTTTGTGCTCCAAGATGGAAGTAATTATATGCAGCTACCATATAATATCCACAGAGAGCTGTATAGTTGGAAAGTATCACTAAACCTATCAAGACGAAAAATGTGAGGAAGTTAATAAATTTTAAGGCCAGAAGGGATCATCATGATCATTTAACCTGTCCTTCTGCGTTACTGAGGCCATAAAATTTCCCCTGTGTGATTTCTATATTACTTCCCAAACTTGTAGTTTCAAAAAGACATTCAGACATTTTCTACTCTTGATGCGAATACTTTTAGAATCTGTACCAGTAAGTTTTTCTAAAGGCAATGAACAGAAGTAAATCTTTGGTATCATAGGGAATACTGTGCTTCTAAACAGGAAGAAAAAACCCACATTTAAAACAGTGTGAAGATACTATTTAAAGCAAAATGCCAGCTTGTTTGAGTCAGTTGAAGTATCTTGTTTGAATAAAATTTAAAAAATATTTTATTTCCTCATCCTGCTCTCTTCTTTGGCTAAGCAGGATGAAGGTCTGCTGGTGGAAATACATACATGTGTTCAATGGGGATCTCTCCAAAGCATGCACTCTGACATCCAGTAGTTACCCTTGGGTCCCAGTCTCCCCCAGCAGTTGCACGTATGAGCCCCCAAGGCTGTAGCCTCACTTCACCTGCTGGTACAGAGCCTCTTACACACACACATGCTGACACACTTGCACACATATTTCCTTCCCTCCTGTGATTTGGCTTAATCACATAGCCAATGCAGGAGCTGGTCTGGGTCATCACTCTCTCTTTCCTCCCATCTCACTCCCAGAGACAGATGCACATATGTACACCCCACCCATCCCAGAGAGTATCTCACTCAGGAAAAGAGTTCTAAAAATATTTAGTAAGAAGACAGGACAGATTGCAAAGATAAATGCATTGACCAGCATCCATTCATACGTGACTGATCCCTTTTATCCACTTACTCTTCTTTCTTTCTAGGCATGTTCCTCCCCAAACCACCTTGATGCTTTCCTTTCCCTATCTCTGGTTCCTGCCCTAAACGTCCTGTTATCAATCCTGTGCAGTTCTGAAATGCTGTTCTCCTGCATGCCATATTGTGTCCCATGCCCCAAGGCAGTGGCCCACCTCAGTGCAAAAGGTGATCTGATGAGCATCTCTCAATGTCTCATGGTGATGGGTGATCCCAGTCCATGGTTCTGAGGCTTTCCTGGGGGAATCCTAGAGGAGCTGGGCAGGGCTTGTTTCTCTGACTGTGTTACTGGGGCTTCTCCACCTGCCTCAAGACTCTGTGCTCCTTTGTGGGTATGCAGATTTGCTGGACTGATGGCTGGGATGGACCTGGGATGAGGTGGAGCAGGATATAATTTGAGCTCCCCCTCCTACCTTTGTGCCTCTGTGCTCCTCTCTCTGTGTGCAGGCAAGCTTTTTATCCCATTACTTAACAATTACATTATTGGAATACATTGAAAAATCACTTTTTTATGCCTAATGTCTCTTTTCAAACAAGCATTTTTCAAATATCTTAAGTGGCGGTGAAGCATTTCCTCTTGGGAAAATCCATATTAAAATATTAAGTGGGAATGTTTCCAGCTGGCCTCTCTTAATAGTTTTTATGGTGAAGATTTGTACCTCATGAAAACATTAAAACAGAAGATAAATCCTCCTACCTCCCACTTGTTCTTCTAATAGGGAAAATCACCTCACCCTGCAGTAGTCATCTTCACCAATTATTTTTGGAAGGGAGAATCTCTGCTTGGAGGTTCTTTGGTCTTTCTGTTGGTTATAGGGTAAATCTATACCTTACTTAAATTAAATGCCTACATTTGAGATGACTAAAACCAAGTGAGATGAATCCTATCCTCCATATAACTCTCGCTGAAAACAGTCAACATTTTCTCCTGTGATCACTGGTATGTAAAAATGTAAAATGCTTTGCCATGTTGTTTCCAGCAGTGTGCAGATTAAATGAGCTGGTCAAAAAGCTTCATTTCAGGAGGTTCAATAGTTCAGAAAAAGAATCAGTGAAAAATCATGCAGCATTTTTGTACCTTTTGTAATTTATGATTGTAAAAGCCTACCCAAACCCTTTATCTTGCAAGGTACTTCTCAAGAAACAAGCCTGCACATTACTATGAATTGCAGTGCAAATATGCATGAGAGCTAAAATCTCAGAACACCCCCTACCATAAGCTTAAACATTCTGTTTGACCCTATTTGTCAGTCATTGCTCCTGAACACAGCTGACAGGAACAGAATGTTCTTCTCCAGGTAATGGCCATGCACAGTCCTGCAACTCTGGGTAAACTCTGCTCCATAGATATCTGACCTTACATTGAGAGCTTGTGCCATGGTAACGTTTTCTTTTATGGACTGGTAGATGGAAAACAGCCTTTGGTACAGTGAGGGAAAAAACCCAATAAAGATCAGTAACCTGTCATTGTGAGATTTAACAGATAACTTGCCTTCCATTAGTCATAAATGTAATTTTTTTCTTTCTTAGATGCCTTCCCCAGTTCCTCCACCACATCAAGGTTTAGAATGATGAGACAAACACTGACTTTTTAAATTCTCTATGTATCTTTTTGTTCAAGATTGACAGATATAATGTCAAATAAAAGAAGGATGAGGCAGAAACACTCTTGTAAAATCTAGCTGTGGTTAAAAGCCAATAAACAAAATAACAGTGGAAAGAATTTTGCCAATTTTCTAAGCCCCTGTTGATTGAAAGATTTAATTGAAGCATTGTCTTTGCCACAAATAAAACATTACTCTTCTGACACATAGAGGGGTGTTGCAGGGAGTATACTTTATTTTTAGCAACCTTATTAATATTGTAAAACGTTCCTTCTTGGTACATGAGGTATTTTACATAAAGTTGTATAATAGAGCACCATGATTATCACAGCATCCATATCTGATTATGAAGGTTTTTTTGTAATCTATTATAGACATAAGTCTAATGTATGCCTTTTAGAAGCTGCATCAAAAAGAACATGGCTGCATGAGGTATTCAGCTACTGCCAAGGAAAATGTCTAGTGGGTGACAATAGAAAAGAGTTAAGTAGCAGGATCTGTGCCCTGTAGAAAATCATCACTGCTTCTTACTGCAGTACTTCCACTGTCACTTTCTGGCTTGTACAAAGTGAGGTCCTGGCACAACCTGCCTGTTCCCCTGCCAGAATTTGTAGTGGCCAGAGTCCACCACAGCTGCCAGATGAGTGGACTGCACTGAGAGAGGGACGACATTGCCTCCACCAGCTCCATCTTCTGCCAGCACAATGCAGAGGAAGGCATGAGTCACCCTGCACAGACCTCCTGTATGACTTTGATTAACTAAGACTTTTAAGTATATAGTTAAAATTTTGGTGGATATGTGTAATGGTATGCATTTTCCAGAGTAACAGGTTACTTTGCCTGTTCTCAGCTTCTGTGTTGAAACTGGTAAAACTGAGTGTCCAGAGGTTTTCAGAAAAAAACCCCACTTTAAGGTTGAATTTAAGAACATGCCTTGGTTTCAAAAATTGTGTCAGCTACATCTCTTGAAGGGCATAGGCAGTGTGCATAGATTTCTAGCCAAAAAGAATCCCCTTACTTTTGGTCTTGGTTTTATTGGTTTCTCTCATTTAAATAGTATGATCTACTCAGTATGTTTCCCAAATTCATTCCATCTAGGTATGAGCTGGCATCACTGTTCTGTACCTCTACCTTGAAGACAAGCTGTTTTGAAATCAGTATACACTTCTTTCTAAAATGCCCCTATTTTTAAAATCCCCATTACTGCTGGATAAAATTCAACTTCCTCTGTAAAAATGGAATCGTTTTCTTATGGGATTCAATGCATTGCAGACTATAGGCCTTTCAGAGTAATGTGGACTGTGGGCAAACAACATTTGGCCCTGCATGTGTTGGGTCCTTTTCTTTCAGCATAATGTGCACAAATGGTGTCTGATGGTTTTTTGAGGTTTTTTTAGAACATTTTTATGTTTTCTGGATAGGATTAGTATGTAGCTCTGAAAATGAGCTACTGCACAGGTCACATAGCTATTTTGATATGCATTTCAATTGCAAATTCTACTCATTTTGAAATATTTGGAATACATATGGTATCATTTAATTAAACTGTGATGACTCCAGTGGAAGTGTTATGCTCTATCAAGTTTATAATATCTGTTGAAAAGCATTTTTTAAAATAAGATGCACACAATGCAGTGTGAAGAATAATAAATCTTTTCACAATTTATTGAACTACATTTGCATAATTTATTTTTTTTAAGTCCATAAATTCTTATTTATTTGCCAATGTTTGACATTATGATGTGACTGCATCAACTCTCATGTACCCTAATGAGAATTAAAGACATTAAAAAACAGGGCACTAGTACGAGAAAAATTAAAAGAATCCAAAAAAAAAAAAGACAGGAAAATATGATATAAGAAACTAAAATAGAACACTTTTTAGATTAAAGCTGACACACTGTTCTCAGTCCACCCCAATGTGTATAGGGACTTTTGAACAGTAGGTGTTTTGTGATTGTTTTTTCAAAGCAAATATCATTCTCAGGAAATGTCCTGGGTTGATAACACTAGGATGCAAAAGTTGTTTTGATTTGGTTTGGTTTTGATTTCATTTTTATTTTGTAAATATTCCATAGACTAACTACCAAAAACCAAGACACGTGAGTTTCTGAGCATCCTTATCTCCCAGGGAACTGAGTGGAATGAATCCCACAGAATGAAAATTCCCTTTGTTTCCTTTTCATTCACTTTTTGTCATCGGAACAAGTTCTAGATAAGAAAGTGATTATGTTTCCTTGCCTGCCTTGCCCATAGCTCTTCAGCTTCTGTGAATTTCTGGGCTTAACAGCTCCAACAGAGAAACTAGAAAGGTCTTCCTCTTATGACTAAATCTCTCAATCAAATACACCTTTGTGGGGTGAACATTTTTTGCCTAGAAAACAGCTCTGTTACAGACCAAGGGTAATCTCACAAACTAGGCATGGCTGACCTCTTCCATACAAAATTGTAGGACACCAATGTCCTGGATATGCATTTATTCACTTTTGTTTCCTAGTCCAAAAAGAGCCATCTCACTAAAACAAAACAGCTGAAGATTTAGCAAATCTCCCTCTGAATGAGATTCCTGGGTTTGCCCCAAGCACCAGGACCTTTTTGCACCGATCTCTTTGTAAGACCAGGGTCTACTATTGAGTGCATTCTGACCAAAATCAATATTAAACTCTTCGCTTGCTTGGGTTTCTGTAGGAGTTCAAGAAATAGAAATCCATTCTAATAGAAAAAAAAAAAAAGAAAAAAGTGAAAGGCAAAAAGCAGACCAAAATAAGACATTTGAAAGTTAACAGAAAAAAAAATTATCAGGTTGCTGTAACTTTAACTGTACATTGCAGATGCTTACTTGAGTTGTAAAGGCAAGATGTTCTTCCACCTGAATGTGGGGGTTCATTCCAAGAAGTCTTTATCCTCTGCAGTAGACATGAACATGGCTGTGTGAGCAGAAGTGTTGCATTGCATTCTACAGCTGGAGCAAGCAAACAAAAAGCCTCTCTGTAATTGTTATGCACACATTACTGCAATGGAAAGAGACCCTCTTGGCACTGTCTCCCTGGCACTGAAACAATTATTCTGTACTTGTTTTCTTATTATCGAAAGGAGCAGCTATCTTCTTGTCTGCTCTACTCCATCATATTGATACAAGTCTTGACAATGAAACCGTATATGAAGTGGATGCATCAGTTTGAGTTACAAACATCCTTTAAAATACTCAGTTAGTTGCATATTTTATGTATTGCTATATTGTAGTTATACATCTGTATTCTTCTTCTTCTCCGGAAGTTCTTGGAAACCTGAAATTGCTTGTTCCTAGATGTGGCCACAGGCTGTTGAAATTCAAATGAGCTTTTCACTCAGCTGGAATTGTATTAAGTCTGTAGGACAGCTTGTGATGCCTGAATTGGAGGCAGGGGACAACCCTTGTTAGCAAATGTATGTTTGAGAGTATCGATGTTACTGAATGATAGATAATAATCTGAAAGTCAAAGAAATCCTCTTTAAGGGAGCACCAGGAGAATAGGAACCAGTCTAGGCCACATCTTTATAAGTAACGAATTCTCATTTCTTTTCAAGATAGCAAATGTCCTCTTTAAAGGTTAATTCTTAAACAGTCACTTGGGAACAGTTGTCTCCTTCACTCTGATCTCTGAGAGTCAAGCAGACTGCTAAGAAACTTCATTTTGTCTCTTTCAGTACCTGATACCCCTTTCTTTCAGATTAAAAGATAATTGCAACTCTCTGATCTCCTGCATGTTTTGTAATTGCTGAATAAAGAAACGAGTAGTGGAACAATAACAAACTGATGCCCACGTTACAACTCCATTTCCAAATTCCTCATTATTATTTGAAGTAGTGAGGTAAAAGGGAATATGCTTTTTAAAAAATAATGTATTTGTAGTATGTACATGGCACAAGGACTCTGAGGAAGCAACTGCCTTGGCTGGACAAAAGACCATAAAGGCTATTGGGACGATGCAATAAATTGCCATTCTCTCTTATTTGGGGTGATCTGGCTGAAGGTGGAGTATTGTTTAAAGTAAATTAGGGATGGTGCTGTCCTTGTTCCATGGCCCTGACAGACCTAGATAATCACCCCAACCTCCTACCACAGCTCTGAATTTCCTGCAAAGATAGCAGATTGATATTCTTTTGACACTGATAATTCATCTGTATGAGCATGGAACAAGAAAGATTGACAGGAAAATACTTCAGAGACATATGATAAACTAATACTACCCAGATGAAAGCAGGCACTGCCTGGAATATAGACAACAGTGGGTAAATTGCTTCAAATGAGCCTTATTGATTCTACTGTGTTGATGGGGCATATCTGAAGGAGGAAGTTTCATTTAAACACTTGGGCACTGCAGTAATTAAATGAACTCTGGGACAGTTTACATAATGGACTGGCCCTGATTCTTTAGGAACTTGTGACTATCTCCCTTAAACATGAAGCATGTTAATAGCAAAGCAGCTAATTTATTATAATGAAATGAAAAAATACGGTAGCACCCTTGCGGCCTGGATAATGTAGCAGCAGGTTCCTGTTCTGGTGAATAGGGATGTTGCTCAGCAGATGTAATGCTTTCTGGTCTTAGAAGAGGATAGATCAATTTCTTATTCTTTATGAAGAAGGATGATTCCTTTGCAGCGCTGCTGAGAGATGTGGATGTTTACATCTTTGAGTTAAACCACCCCAGAACAATCCACTGCTACAGGTATGCTTATGTGTTATTTTTTCTTGTTATATAAGTAAGAAATTATTTTATAAATAGGATGCACAACAGGGATTTCATTCATGTTTCTGTACCTTTGTGGTATTTCTATAGACTTTTGCATTGTATTTAAGGAATGCCAGAGGGAAGAAAGGGCATCTCCTGTGGGTTGGGAAGGCTGCAGGTGTGCACAAATGGGACTCCCAGGCTGAACAAGCCATGTCAGGGTGGGCAGCCCAGCGAGAGGCTGTAGTTCAGTAGATGGCAGCCTTCCCTCAGACACTGCGTGGTCCCTGCCTAGGCTGAGCTGGAAAGTGATATGGCTACTCTGGAAAGTTCAGGACTCCTTCACAGCAAACCCCGTTTGCAAACCCTTTGTGCACTGTTTTATAAGGCACATATGGGAGTGAGTGGTGATACACGCAGTGCTCCATCAGCGTTGTTTAGAGGTGCCAGTTACAAAAACCTTTGTTAGTATTCTGGCCCCACAGCTCCCTGTTTGTCTTTATTGACTGTTAGAGGTGAACTGTGTCAGAGCACACAGAAGAGCAGGGGAATGGACTACATGCAACCAAACCAGCTCAGGTAGCAATTGTGTTCCAGTTTTTCTCTCAAACAATATTTTAACTACCTTACAGTCAGGTTTTATAGTAGACCAAAAAAAACGACATAATGACAGTGCTGATGAATGCCCTGGACAACTTTTTCCTGGCCATCACCAAGGAATACCAATATAATAGTATTACTGAATGAGTGACATTTAAGGTGATACATTCTGCTTTGCTTAAAGATGACTCCTAACATAAAAAATCGATGTCTGGAATTTATGATGTCATTTAACTTAATCCTTGATTTTCATTAATTCTTGAAATGTAGCACTCCCAGTGGATACTTAAAAAGGAAAAGGCAACTATGTCTTACATTGAAACATGTAAATAGCAAATCTCCCCATGCCAAGATTCAGGTCTATTTACAGAGACTTCCCTGCTGTTCTCACTGCCCCTACTTTTAGTATGCACTCTCAGTAAGTTTGCAGAGGACACCAAACTGTGTGGTAGTGTCAATCTGCTAGAGGGTAGGAAGGCTCTACAAAGGGACCTGGACAGGTGGGATCAATGGGCCAAGGACAATTGTATGAAGTTCAACAAGGCCAAGTACCAGGTCCTGCATTTCAGTCACAACAACCCCAGGCGACACTACAGGTGTGTGAAGGAGTCGCTGGAGAGCTGGAAAAGCACCTGGGGGTGCTGTGGACAGCCAGATGAACATGAGCCAGCAACGTACCCAGGTGGCCAAGAAGGCCAACGGCATCCTGATCCATCCATCAGGAATAGCATGGCCAGTGGGAATAGAGAAGTGATCGAGTCCTGTACTCAGCACTGGTGAGGCTGCACCTCAAGTACTGTTTGCAGTTCCAGGCCTCTCACTACCAGAAGGACATTGAGGTGCTGGAATGTGTCCAGAGTAGAACTGCCAAGATGGTGAAGGGTCTAAAGAACATGTCATATGAGGAGCGGCTGAGGGAACTGGAGTTGTTTGGTTTGGAGAAGTGGAGGCTGAGGGGAGACTTCATTGTCCTTTACAACTACCTGAAAGGTGATTGTAGGAGGTGGGTGTTTGATGATAGGATCAGAAGAAACGGCCTGAAGTGGCATCAGCGAAGGCTCAGATTGGATATTAGGAAGAATTTCTTTACTGAAAGAGTGGTCAGGCACTGGAACAGCCTGCCTAGGGAGGTGATTGAGTCACCATCCTTGGAGGTATTCAAGAAATATGTAGGTGTTTCAGGGCATGCTCTAGTGGCAGAGGTTGTGAGGTTTTTTTGTGGGTGATTTTTGGTAGAGTGTGTGTGGTTATTTGCGGTTTACTTTTTGGTTGTTTGTTTTTCTTTATGGGTGGGTTTTGCAGGTTTTTTTGTGCTGATGGTTGGACCCAGTGATCTCAGAGGTCCTTTCCAACCTTGACACAATTCTGTGATTCTATAATAACTTTTTGATGGGTAAGAAAGCAGAAAGTAATGAAAAAAAGCTTTGTGAGGCTAGATTAGACAGAGCTCTGCCAGAGTTGCTGAATTTAAGTTGATTGTACCTAAAAAGCAGAGGAACGGACAGTCAGTTGCTGTCTTCAGGCAACTCTCAGGCTGTCGGTTCTGAGAGACTCTAATAAAAGAGTATCACTAGCAGTGAAGGAGAATGCTCTGGCTTTCTCAAAATGAAATGTTTTAGCTATATTGAAAAGGAATGAGTAGACTATTTTTGTAAAATCTGCAGATGGAAACATTCATGCAAAAATGCTTTGATTTAAGTAGGACAGAATTTTCCATCAGAAATTTTTTAAAACAGTTTTGCTCTTCCTCTCTTTGCAGACTGCTTTGTTACACAACTGTAGCTTTCACAAGAAGTTCTTCCACCAGCCTGTTCCTTGGGTATTTGCTAGAGAAGGGGGTTCCCAGGCCATCTCCTTCCCTGTTCAATGTGTCTGGATTGCAGCTCTGCAGGACCTCTTGACAGTCTGGCCTGCCTGACTCACACAAGTGTGCAAGTAGGAGAGGTCCTTGCAGCGACATATACATTGCTAGAGAGACAGAGGTCATGCTGTTGAGTTTCAGGTCATTGACCCTGAATCTAGTTTTAACATAAAGCCATTTGAAAAGCACGTATCAGCAGAATCAGACCCTGCAAGGACTACAGGTGTACTTGCAAAATATTGTTAATATCCTGAAGGCTTAAACCAAGAAACTGTCTCTGTAGATCTAATTGCTGGTCAGATTGACAAACAACAGTACATGCTTGACTCTTACCATTAATCCAGTTTTACATTGTCTGTAACCAGAAGCTATGTCCCTTTATTGAAGAACCAGAAGCTATGTCCCTTTATTGAAGGTTTTTACAGGCTACATCTATACTAGTAAATAAAGCAGGAAGGGGCAGGACTCCAGTCCTGAGGCCAGTTGGGCCTGCATGGTGTGTCCATCCAGAAGGAATCCTGCTCTCCTTCTCCCGTAGAACAGGACTGCCCTGCCCAGGGATGTCCCTGCCCTTACTACCCTTGAGCCTTTCCTAGGCAATGTTTGAGACAGCAAAGCCAAAACCTGCTTTGTTTTTAGGGACAGCTGTAACAGCTTAACTGAATGGAGACTTGCAGACCAGCACTTGGCCTGCATCTTGACCTTGTTTAGTTTGCTGCTGCAGACGTAACCATATATGAAGATGTGCCCACTCTCCATATTTTCTGCTTTCAGTATCCTGCTGAGGGAGGAGTGGACTGTACTGACTTTCCATGCCTCTCTAAACTCACAGATGAAGTGAGAGGTGGTGTGGCTTATGCAGGTTTATGCAAAAATCTTATAGAACAACTAGGATGCATGTGCCAGGCTCTACAGTACACAGACCACTAGAGTTTAAAAATGTGCACTGGCAGTCAAAGTAGTGTTTTATGCACTGGTCTCTTATGTCCATTCTGGTAATGGTTAGAGACTTCAAAGCATGTGCACTGTGTTATAAATCATGTTTATAATAGCAAAAGAAACCTCAGAATAGACAAGAAACAGACAATGAATTTTTAAACACTCTTCTCCCCTTAAAAATTTGATAAGATACAGGGTTATTTTTACCTCCTGTTTGTTCAGAGTGGAAAATTTGTTTCAATTAGAGTGGCAGTTCCTCACCTCCAAAATCTTCTGTAATTATCAGTGAAAAGTGCAGAATCAACAGAAAAATCTGTTTCATGAATTGCTCATAAACATAAATCGTTCAGATAAGACAACTCTACTTCCTGCTTGAGCACTTATCCAGGCAGTGCTCCAGCTGAGATTTATTTTCTATTATTTAATTTTAATTGAATGTGGTGCTACAGATACTGTGCACAAATACCAAGCGTGGTAACTGACTTAATTACATAATTTTTCCCAAGAAAGCGTGACTTTACATATCCCCATAATACAGCAACAATTCCTGTGTAATCTATCTCTCTTTTTCCCTTTGGCTTTTGACAGATGGGCTCTCTTAGACTGAGCGGCTGTGACTCGAGGTGTTACCACCCTCAGCTCTCCTCTGCCCCATGCTGCTGGGAGCTGCTGCCCTGGAGCAGGCTGACAGAAGCTGCTGTGATCTGCTCTGTCGCTGCAGCAGTCGGATGGGTTTGCAGCTTGAAGTGCTGATGAGCTGAGAGTGCGACCTCTGCTAGGCAGCAGCTATGGTTGCCTCTGCTGCCTCTGCTGCAGAAATGCTGGCTTTGGAGAGCAAAGCAGGGCAGGCAGATGGGGTGATAATGCCCTCAGCCACACTTAACTGGTCTGTCAGAGCCCCCAGTTTCTTCTATCAGGGTCCCAGCTCTGCCTCCACACAAATGAATGTTCTGTTTCAGTAATATCATCACAGATTTCCCTCTGGCAAACTCCAAGCCACTGCCCTCTTTTCTGCCATATCCACACCCAAATATTCAAAAACCTGAGTCGGGTTCCACAAGTCATGCTATGTTAAAACATTTGAAAATTGAATTCTACAGGTTTACCTTCTGATATATGAGCTGTATAAGCACAAAGGTTGATCAGTTAATTTGCCCTTTTCTTTCTTTCTTTCTTCCTTTCTTTCTTTTCTTTTCTTTTCTCTTCTTTTCTCTTCTTTTCTCTTCTTTTCTCTTCTTTTCTCTTCTTTTCTCTTCTTTTCTCTTCTTTTCTCTTCTTTTCTCTTCTTTTCTCTTCTTTTCTCTTCTTTTCTCTTCTTTTCTCTTCTTTTCTCTTCTTTTCTCTTCTTTTCTCTTCTTTTCTCTTCTTTTCTCTTCTTTTCTCTTCTTTTCTCTTCTTTTCTCTTCTTTTCTCTTCTTTTCTCTTCTTTTCTCTTCTTTTCTCTTCTTTTCTCTTCTTTTCTCTTCTTTTCTCTTCTTTTCTCTTCTTTTCTCTTCTTTTCTCTTCTTTTCTCTTCTTTTCTCTTCTTTTCTCTTCTTTTCTCTTCTTTTCTCTTCTTTTCTCTTCTTTTCTCTTCTTTTCTCTTCTTTTCTCTTCTTTTCTCTTCTTTTCTCTTCTTTTCTCTTCTTTTCTCTTCTTTTCTCTTCTTTTCTCTTCTTTTCTCTTCTTTTCTCTTCTTTTCTCTTCTTTTCTCTTCTTTTCTCTTCTTTTCTCTTCTTTTCTCTTCTTTTCTCTTCTTTTCTCTTCTTTTCTCTTCTTTTCTCTTCTTTTCTCTTCTTTTCTCTTCTTTTCTCTTCTTTTCTCTTCTTTTCTCTTCTTTTCTCTTCTTTTCTCTTCTTTTCTCTTCTTTTCTCTTCTTTTCTCTTCTTTTCTCTTCTTTTCTCTTCTTTTCTCTTCTTTTCTCTTCTTTTCTCTTCTTTTCTCTTCTTTTCTCTTCTTTTCTCTTCTTTTCTCTTCTTTTCTCTTCTTTTCTCTTCTTTTCTCTTCTTTTCTCTTCTTTTCTCTTCTTTTCTCTTCTTTTCTCTTCTTTTCTCTTCTTTTCTCTTCTTTTCTCTTCTTTTCTCTTCTTTTCTCTTCTTTTCTCTTCTTTTCTCTTCTTTTCTCTTCTTTTCTCTTCTTTTCTCTTCTTTTCTCTTCTTTTCTCTTCTTTTCTCTTCTTTTCTCTTCTTTTCTCTTCTTTTCTCTTCTTTTCTCTTCTTTTCTCTTCTTTTCTCTTCTTTTCTCTTCTTTTCTCTTCTTTTCTCTTCTTTTCTCTTCTTTTCTCTTCTTTTCTCTTCTTTTCTCTTCTTTTCTCTTCTTTTCTCTTCTTTTCTCTTCTTTTCTCTTCTTTTCTCTTCTTTTCTCTTCTTTTCTCTTCTTTTCTCTTCTTTTCTCTTCTTTTCTCTTCTTTTCTCTTCTTTTCTCTTCTTTTCTCTTCTTTTCTCTTCTTTTCTCTTCTTTTCTCTTCTTTTCTCTTCTTTTCTCTTCTTTTCTCTTCTTTTCTCTTCTTTTCTCTTCTTTTCTCTTCTTTTCTCTTCTTTTCTCTTCTTTTCTCTTCTTTTCTCTTCTTTTCTCTTCTTTTCTCTTCTTTTCTCTTCTTTTCTCTTCTTTTCTCTTCTTTTCTCTTCTTTTCTCTTCTTTTCTCTTCTTTTCTCTTCTTTTCTCTTCTTTTCTCTTCTTTTCTCTTCTTTTCTCTTCTTTTCTCTTCTTTTCTCTTCTTTTCTCTTCTTTTCTCTTCTTTTCTCTTCTTTTCTCTTCTTTTCTCTTCTTTTCTCTTCTTTTCTCTTCTTTTCTCTTCTTTTCTCTTCTTTTCTCTTCTTTTCTCTTCTTTTCTCTTCTTTTCTCTTCTTTTCTCTTCTTTTCTCTTCTTTTCTCTTCTTTTCTCTTCTTTTCTCTTCTTTTCTCTTCTTTTCTCTTCTTTTCTCTTCTTTTCTCTTCTTTTCTCTTCTTTTCTCTTCTTTTCTCTTCTTTTCTCTTCTTTTCTCTTCTTTTCTCTTCTTTTCTCTTCTTTTCTCTTCTTTTCTCTTCTTTTCTCTTCTTTTCTCTTCTTTTCTCTTCTTTTCTCTTCTTTTCTCTTCTTTTCTCTTCTTTTCTCTTCTTTTCTCTTCTTTTCTCTTCTTTTCTCTTCTTTTCTCTTCTTTTCTCTTCTTTTCTCTTCTTTTCTCTTCTTTTCTCTTCTTTTCTCTTCTTTTCTCTTCTTTTCTCTTCTTTTCTCTTCTTTTCTCTTCTTTTCTCTTCTTTTCTCTTCTTTTCTCTTCTTTTCTCTTCTTTTCTCTTCTTTTCTCTTCTTTTCTCTTCTTTTCTCTTCTTTTCTCTTCTTTTCTCTTCTTTTCTCTTCTTTTCTCTTCTTTTCTCTTCTTTTCTCTTCTTTTCTCTTCTTTTCTCTTCTTTTCTCTTCTTTTCTCTTCTTTTCTCTTCTTTTCTCTTCTTTTCTCTTCTTTTCTCTTCTTTTCTCTTCTTTTCTCTTCTTTTCTCTTCTTTTCTCTTCTTTTCTCTTCTTTTCTCTTCTTTTCTCTTCTTTTCTCTTCTTTTCTCTTCTTTTCTCTTCTTTTCTCTTCTTTTCTCTTCTTTTCTCTTCTTTTCTTCTTTTCTTTTTTTCCTTTTTTTTTCCTTTTTTTTTCTTTCTTTTTTAAATTATGATAAAACTGAATTTTCACATAGCTGCATGAATGCCCAGGGACATAGTAAGCCCCTTCTTCCAGGACTTTCCAGAGAGCTCAGGGTGGTCCATGA
Organism: Chaetura pelagica; assembly: GCF_000747805.2. Taxonomy (NCBI): domain Eukaryota; kingdom Metazoa; phylum Chordata; class Aves; order Apodiformes; family Apodidae; genus Chaetura; species Chaetura pelagica. Next base: position 3,913,403 of record NW_009953507.1, on the reverse strand, counting down.
CAATGCGCTGTGGCCCCACATCAGTGTTGCTGCCAGGCTTTACTCTGGGACCTGCAAGGGAGACAAGGAGAGGGTTCACCTCCTGTCCACTTCCTCACTAGAGAAAGTGCCTGTGATTGCCTCCTGGAGCAAAGGTGGTATCACTTTTCTCAGCAGTACATTGCTGCTGGGGAACTGTGTGATCCCTGGGGGTGAGTGAGTTAGTCATCCTGCTGCAGGTTAGTCCAGTCCTGTGGAAGCAGAGTGACGGCTGCTGTCATCTCAATGGATGGGCCTGCCCAGAAATTATATTCTTTGGCACAGTCAGCATCTACTCTTCATATATCAGACCTTAAATGACCTCTGCTGCTTCTTCAAAGTGCAGCTCAGGGTGTTGGTTTTGATCATTAAAGCCTCTCACTGTCTTTGTACATTACCCAGTTAACTTGGGAATTGTTTTCAGTGAGAATCTTCTGCTCTGGACCTGACCCCAATCTCAGCCACTGATGATAACATCAGTGAAATGGAAGGTCTAGCCATAGTATCATGATAAAGAAGTAATGATTTATAGACCACTTTGACAAATCAGTATAGGTCAAGAAGTATAAGAGTATTTAATGTCACTTCAACAGACAGATTTACTGAATGTTAATGGCAAATCATATTTTGTCCTCAGTAAGGACTCAGTTTTTAAACATATGCTGTATTTACCTGTGTTTTAACAAACTAGCTGATGTATGTATTTTGTTCTCTAGCATATGTCAACGATTTATTCTCAATGCAGTGATCATAAATTTTATTTCCTTAGTGATTTTCCCTGCATGCATGAACTCTGGTTTATGTTGAAATTCTTTTCCCTGTTAGATCAATTTATTTATCTTCAGGGAAGATGGGTGGACTGAAGTGACAGAATAATATTTATGATGAAAATCTGAAAAAAAAAAAATAGTGCTTTTGTGGTTCTTTATAAGGCAGATATTAGAGTTGCTTGTACATTATTTTGTACTGATAATACAGGATAAATGATATGTTTGGCTTTAATCCATAGAGGTGGAATGGAATGTGTATTAATTCTAAGAAACTGCCTATCAGGAAGATGGATAGAAGAAATTATAAAAGAAAATGGCCAAAATGTAAGTTTCATCCTATATTTTCCCTTCTCCATAAGGCTTTTCTACTCTGTAGCCTTGTGTCTCAGAAGATGTGCCTGAGATCACCTCATTATAGTACCTTGTGGTGAACTGAGTAGTGTTCATGTGAGCAAACTTGAGAGCAGGTACAGACCCTTGGGGTTTCAGTATCTAATGTAAGATCATTTGAGCAGAAAAATCATCTGTTCTTACACATTTTATTCCTTCATATCCTCCTTCCTGAAGGAGGATTTCTGAAAATGTAGCAAATATTTGAGATGTTCAGACTAGGAAACATGGAAACAAGACAAAATAATTTTAATTCTTTGAATCCCTTTAGGTATTAAAATCTCTCCCTGCTTTTTAAAAGCAAGGAGAGAGGACAAGCTTAACTCACAAAGATGCAGGTTTATATGGGCTTGCAGCCATCACAGAGCATGTACTTCTAGGATCTGCATTATTTCTTTTAAGATGTTAGCAAATCCAGGCTCCTGGTAATGTGAAATGCTCCTTGTTCTGCAGCCTATTGGGAACCTTGCTGTGCCCTGACACCCTTTGAAATGTGATGGCTGAGGGGACTGTGTTTGCTGTGTATCTGTATATCTCTCTTTTTTTTTTTTTTCCTGGATAAAAAATTGGAGGTAAATTACAGTATCGTCATGGCTGTATGTACTTCCTGGGTTGTAGTTCTTAATTGATGGATGTGTTAGGTTTGATTTTGTGGTGGTGTTTGGGGCTGTAATCAGGATTTTTCTCAACTGTGCTAGATGTTCTCACCCCTGCAGAGTCCGTAATAGTTACAGAAGTGGGTCCTGAGGAGGGACTCACAGGTTTGAAGCTAAAACTTTGTTCCTTACTGGGCATAAAGAAATAGTGGAAGCTTCTGGAGGAAAAGTGGATGTGCAAGTAGCCCATGGCAGCAGCAACGGGAATGCAGGACATAGGTAAGAGGGCCTGAGCGGAGGTTAGAAGGAGAAGTTACTCTTGTTCCTTTTCATGCTTTTAGCAAAATGATGGCCTTCAGCTGCCAAAAGCATGACTACCTAGGAAAATTCAGCAACAAAAGCAGCATTTTCTACTTTTCCATCTTAATTTTATTGCTGTTCTCTGTATCCCTCCTTTGGTTGCTCATACACTGAGTGACTGCAACCCAGACAAACAAGCCCTAGCAAATCTAGTGATTTTGCTCACTTACTTATTGCTTAACCAGGCTAAAAAAAAAGTGAAAGAACAGAGGAACATCACAACTCAGGAGAGGAGCAAAAAAAGGTTTCATGTAAAACAACCCACTTTTGGATTGACATAGGAATTGATTGTTATAATGACTGGGAAACTAAAAAGGATGGTTAAAGGCAAATTATGTATTTTTTGATACATGTAATTTCATCAACTCATATCTTGCAGGAGAAGTGTTAGGATCTGAGGCTACTGGAAGCTCAGAATGGACAGTGCAGTTCTTAATCTCAAATTTACAAAGCTATATTGATTGTTTGTCTTGTTCTAGCACTTTGTGACAACATAGTGGCAATCATTTTGGCAGCCACATAGCCCGTAGACTTTTCTAAAATGTTCTAAATGGTCAAGAGTTTATTAACGTTCCCTTAATGGTGCCATTATGCTGCTTGTTTCTGTGCTGATTTCCTAAGTAGGGCACGGCAGCTCTTGTGGCCAAGGCTGAGTGAAGTATGTCACACCATGTGAGTTAATTTGGTCTAACAGCAGTTCATTCCCCAGACAAATAAGAAAAGGCACTGGTGTATGTGAAAGAGTCTTGAGTTATATTCCTTTAATCTTGTCATGTGGTGACAGTGTGGTAGTGTTCTAAAATGGGGAAGGGGAAAAGGAAATTAAAATTAATAAACTTAAGATTTACACAGAAAACTTGACATGAGAATTATAGCTGTTGGTAATTATTGTATTGTAATATTAAGGAAACTTGTAGGATACTACTTGTGAACAAATTATTTACTCAAAAGAAGATATGTCAAGATGGATGGACATGATAGCTTTTGCCTTTCCTGCTTCCAAAGGTCCAGCAAGTTCTTTGTTCTCTGCTTTAAAGTTTCTCTGAATAATTCACCATAGCATCAATTGTTGCTGAAGTGTAATTAATGACCAAATATATATCCATTGTAGTAAAATTATGTCTATTAAAAAATAATATTTAAAATAATAATTAACCAATTCTGATGGAGCTGTAGCTGGTGAAACTGCAGCTCCTTAGCATGATATTTATTTAAGCACTTCTTTTGAGAAATTTAAGTCATACACTTGTTATTCTCTAATGGACACTGGAAGTTCTGTACTACTGAACATATTTTCATACTTCTGACTGTTCTATTACTGAGTAGTGTTTCTCTTGAAAGAGTCTCCTACCAGTTGTGGGCTTACAATTTATTATGTGATTCCGAGGGTCTAATGCCTTTGTTAATAGTCAGTTAATTACTGTAATGGTGCTTAGGAAAAGATTATTATGAAATGTAGTTAATAGACGTTACAGTGTAAAAATGTTGTCTTAATATAGACATATAAAGAAATCACCATGGTGTCTTTTAGTGCATGATAAGGCAGAGATGAAAAGGATACACTGCTTGTTGTTGAAGCCTTACAAAAAGACAAAGCAAACTTTCAAGATACTTAATTTCATTGGAGACATGATACAGGTCTTGCTACAGCCCATCCAGCCTCTGGTACTGTTATGCTTCATTCCTGTTGTCACTGACAGGCTTTCAGACCACAATGGCATTCAAAGTGTAAAAATTGATGAAGTGTAGAAGTAATGAGGATGAAAATCCCTAAGGTAAAACCATGTCATTATGTGTTCCACCACAAGGCATAACATAAACAGATATTTCCATGATGACTAATGTGCTATGAAAGTAATGTGTTTGTAAAACTAGATTGAATGGAGCAAATCACAGCGGGATTTGTAAGAAATTATATTATAATGAAGGAGAAAATCAGTAGCCATTTCTGATTATGAAGACCAAGGAATTGAGCTGGGCAACAAGTTTGCTCAGTAGCGGTAGAGTATTTACTGATATTTCTTTAAATCTGGCACAAAACTTCCCATAGCAATCAAGGTAATGTGTACTAATGTACTGTAATTACATCTATAGTGAGAGTGCATAAAATGAGTTTATTAAAGAAAGCCAGAATTGTTTTATCTCCTGTTTAAGTTTTCCTTACAGTTTCATTGTGCTCAAGACCTCTTTCACATAAAGAGAGGACAAGGGGTAATGGTTTTAAACTGAAAGAAGAGAGATTTATGTTAGAGATCAGGAAGAAATTCTTTAGTATGAGGGTGGTGAGACACTGGAACAGGATGCCCAAAGAAATTGTGGCAGCTCCATCCCTGGAAGCGTTCAAGGACAGGTTGGATGAGGCTCTAAGCAACCTAATCTAGTCAGAGGTGTCCCTGTCCATGCAGGGGAGTAGGAACTTGATGACCTTTAAGGTCCCTTACTAGTCTAACCATTCTATGATTCTATAATTCTACCGAAAAGGTCTAATAGCTCTCCTCCTTGTCCCCAAATGCATAGATTGTCTAGCTGAAGCAGAGAGGAAGATTAGAATACACAGTTTAAGATAGAAACACAGGAGTAAATATCAGGCCAAAATTATATGATTTTTACATATCTAGACATTGGAAGAATGTGTAACAGAGTTACATTGGTGTATCCAGATTAAAATTTGTCCTTTCTCCTAAGTTAGTTCCTTTACTCCAGAGTGGAGCAGCTATATATTCTCATTCTTTTGCCTATTTGCAAGTCCCTGGTGAATTTGTACTTTGTGAGTTTGGTACATAGTGGCAATTCTAGAGCCACTTCAAAGCAGTGAAATACCCAGGTGGTGAAGAGGTTCATGTCAAAATAGAAGATGGTTCCACAGGAATAAAAAGCCAGTATTCAGTGGAGGCTTGTATATACAAAACACATCTTTGTATAGGGTTGTAAGCCAGAGGATTTTAATTCACATTTATTACTCTTTGGATTAATTCGAACACATACTCTCTGTCAAGTAGAAAAATGTAGTGTTGTATAAGACATACTTTAATAAGAATTTTCTTTAAACTAATAGTCTCAGGAGTTTCAAGAAGAAAATGGCAAATTGATTACCCTGTCTTGCAACCCTCAGACAACAAATCAGCATTCATTAGGAGCCAGTGAGTTAATGCGATTATACTCAGCATGCTACAAACTGCAGAATCACAAGATGGGTGAAGTTTGCAGGAACTTCTGCATATTGTCTAGTCTGAGCCTTGTGCTCAAAACAGGATCAGTCACAGAGGACTTCTCAGAGCCATGACCAGACGTCTTTTGATTATTTACAAGTGGGGAGACTCCAGAAACTCCCTGGGCAACCTGTTCTTGTGTTTGGCCATTCTGACAATGAAAAGCCCTTTCTTATGTTTAGATGGATTTTTCGGTATTTGTGTTTGTGGTGTTTTCTCTGATCCTGCCACTGGGCATCACTAAGAAGGGCCTAGCTCTGTCTTCTTTACACCCTCCCATCCAGTGTTTATATACATTGGCAAGATCTCCTTGAGCTGTCTCTTCTCCAGGTGGAACAGCTCTGGCTCCCTCAGCCTCCTCTTGTATGAGATGGCCCAATCCTTTAATCACCTTCATATCCCTTTGCTGAATGATGTCCGGTGCATTCATGTCTATCTTGTACTGGGAAGCCCAGCACTGGACACAATACCCAGAAGTGTCTCATCAGTGCTGAGTAGAGGAGAAAGATCACCTCCCTAGACAAGCTGGCAATGCTCTGCTCAATGCAGATCAGGAAGCTTCTGGCCTGCTTTGATGCAAAGACGCATCACTGGTGTCCATGAGAACCTTTTATGTAGAGCTGTTTTCCACCCAATTAGCCCCATGCTGGTGCACTACATTATTCTTATACTTTAAAATAAAATATATTTTGAAATAAGGCTAAAAGCAAATCTTTCAGCATTTTTCTCCAAAGTAACATTTCTGCTTATTCCTTTTTTTTTCTTCTGCCCTCATAAAAGCATCAGAACAGTAGTTGAGCTCCAGCACTATGGTAAAGCACCACTGAGAAAGCCTAAGCAGCAATATTTGTAACCTTGCATATGCCATAAAGAAGCTTGGAATGAAAATATGTGGAAAAACAGAATGGATGTGATAAACAGCTGAAGCTTCTAAAGAGAAAAAGACATTGACAATAGCACACTATGGTCAGTTTTAGTTTTATGTCTTATTTTTATGTATGTGTGCATTTTTAAACATTACTTTTATTTAAAGAGTGTTATTCTAATAGCACAGCATAGGTTGCTCAGTTTTCAGGATTAGACTTTGTCTTCTGGGTATAGCTGAAGAAGTGCAAAGGAATTGGTGATATATTCCTAGGGCTAGTTCTGGCATATTCGGAAGCAGAGATGAAGCCACTCCTAGTCATTGTTTGAGAGCCAAATTGCATCTGACAACAGTTGGAAAGGCATTAATGACAGCCATTATAATTGAGATGGTGAACACAAAAGTGAGAGACATATAATTTTCTTGTTTGAATTCACCACTAGCTTTGTAATGAGAAAACTTGGACAGCTGAAGGCACTACAGCAACACACTGGACATTTCACATGTTGTTAACACACAGGCAAAAACCAAAAGGCCGTCTAGCATCTCAAGAAAGGGAGCATATGTTATGAAAAAGAATCTGATGAGAATCCAGCACATCCCTGCTGGATGCTCAAGCATTCTATTATAATACAAAAGACTGTAAGAGCTGAATTAATCTGTATACCCTGCCAAGACAGTACGTGCCAGTGAGGATATCTAGAAAGAACCTGAACTTATGAACTGGTACAACAGCAGTTGCATTGATTTCTCATGTTAGAGTGAGATTTGGACAGTGGAAATCTACCATTTAAAGACCAAATTGTAAATCTTTAACTCAAATGTTATTTCAGATGTGAAAGGTGAAGAATTTTTTATAAAGGTAGAGCCAGTACCTGCCAAAGTAGGTGTGTTTCTGGCTACCTGGAACAATATGTTAAAGAATATAAGTAAACAGAATAGTTATACTTAACAAAAACATCTTGTATTTAGGAAAAAAAAAAAATTTAAAAAAAAAAAATTGAAAAGGATGGACTGGGGGCTCTTTTATTCTTGGGGTTTTGGTCCTAAAAGATTTGATGGAAAGGAAAGGATCTACAGTGAGAATTATTTTTATATCCTGAGTGCCTTACTGTGCTCTGAAAACAGCTATGGAGTGTAGACAGTTTCTTTTATGGTGCCTCTGTTCTTTCTGCCTCAAAACCAGTAAAAGTATTTCCAGTGTGCATTTCCAGAACTTGATGAGGTTTTAAGCATTCTTCCCATGTGACAGCATCATCTGAAGAAGGGAATTATCAAGCTACCAAAAAAATGATTTTGTTTGCCAGACAAAACAAAAAGCAGTATTAGCCCCTTCAGCAATCTACTTAAGTGTTTAATTAATATGTACTGTATTTGATCTGAATCATAACAAAACAGGATAAATACTGTGGAGATTTTGAAGAAAATTATAATATTATTACTTCACTCAAATATCAAAGGATAGTAATATGAAAATATTTATTTTCACAACATCTTGCAAACACGACAGCTTGATAATGTTCTGGATGATGATAACTGACATTTTGTTTGAAAAATAATAAATAACATGGTCTCCTGGAACAATTACAGAAATGCTTATTGGGAATGTGCCCTGAGATATTCACAGAGAGTAGCTCTTAGACTGGGGCCAGGGTTCCTCCAAGGCTGGTGTCATGGGCTGACAAATAAGTCCCATCTCCAATCCAGCAAACAAGAACTTAACCCTGAGAAGTTAGGAGGGAAGGAATTTCAGAAAAGACATAATAATTATTGACAAGGTGAGAATGACCATGCATGAAGGAAAACCTGAGAAGCCACAATGCCATTTTACGTAAGAAAGCTGTTTCATTATGTTACACAGCACTCACAGAAGTGTATTAAACACTTTAGAATTCCCTGGGTTAAAGACCTGTGCTGTATATCTCATCAGTTAAATATTTATTTCTCAGGACAACTAAGGGCAATATTTTTATATGCAGAAATGATAAAGCTGTAAATGCAGACAAATGATGGTAAAATCCCTGTAGGATGGTGAAGCTGCAAGTACAACATCGTATCACAAGAAATCTTGAAAATCTTGAACGCCTCATGGCTTGAGTAATGAGGGGAAGTCAATATAGATCATTTTTAACATACTGCACAGTGCTTTGAATGTCACCAAATATGGATGGATGAACATCTATACATGGCAACATTGCACAAATCCCAGGGGTGAGAGCTGATTGTTTGTAGCTGAAGACAAAGCCAAGAGTAATTAAAACACTACGCAGCATTCCTAAACTTCAGAATGGCTCACTGATGTGGGAGTTAAGGATGAAACACTCTTTAATCCCCAGCCTTTGGTGGAAATTTGAGTAATTTTTATTAAGTCTTTTAATTCTTTTCCATCTAAACAAATAAATGTGTATTTATTAATAAATAATCTCACTTATGAATAAAACCTGAGAGTTAAAATCACCTATTTATGTTTGTGAAGTTGCAGTCAGACATTTAATAGCTAAAAATATATTGCAATAGAGTAATAATAATGGCTTAGACTGTAGATAAAAAGATTTATTGGAGTACAGTACTACATGGGCAATACCTGTGCTGAAATGTGTATTTTGCTTCTTTATCATTGAAGAGAAACTGTGGAATGTATAAGCAGAAAACTCAGCTGATGGCAGATCACTTTCCTATATTTCCATTATCATGTTATGCATGTAACCATGTAATTTAGAGTAAATCACAATTCCTTTGGTAGAGGTTCACATAGGTAAGAAGACTAATCTTTTGTTCTTTACATGAAACTTTTCAATTTCAAAACATAGCTCTTTTTTTTTTTTTTCCTCCATGAGAGCTCTCTGCCACTAAAAGGTGGCAAGGTCCATTTGTGTGTATGGTTTACAGTCTAGTAATAGTTCTACATAGGAAGAAAGATGAAGTTCCTGCTAGACACAATGAACTTGGCTCCACAGAGCCCCAAGGATGTGTGTGGGTAGTGCAGTGTAGTCTTCAGACTGTAACTTAGTGAAAGATGCCATCTGGAGAAAGCTGAAAACTTACACATGAAGAAGAGCAGACTTTTACCAGCAGTCAAAAGAGTCCTAGAAGTAGTGTTTGTTGATGAATGAGTTTTGTCTGATTATACACATCACTCTGCTCAGTACAAGGAACAAAATTACAGTAAAAGGCTGTGATGTGGTCAGAATTTCTTGGCAATGCATGTTTCTGGTCTTACTCCACACCCAAACAATGGACTGAAGAACATAATATTTTAAGAAAATCTTAATCTTTCTCATCAGTTCATACCCTTATGAAATCCATGTTTTCTTATTTTCTGAGACAGAGGACCATATCTTTTCACTAAACTGATTTATTGCTTTTATTCCTATAGGCAAGACTTGACAGTACTGGTGTTTCAAAAAGCACAGGTTAGACATGTGATACGTTGAGCTCACTGTTTAGTTGATGCAAAATTTTTCAGTATATGTGCACTAACCACAGGAAAGGAAAAAGCAGAAAGTCACCACTCTGCTGCTGAGTATGTAGTCTTCTGAGTATATTAATAGCATTGACAGATTTGGGAGAACTTATTAATTGCATGGTTCGGATTTCCATTTCTCATCTGAGTAGATACTAAATGCGTGTACCTTTAAGTAAAAAATTTGTAGAGACAACTGTGATAATTACTTACCTGAGAGACTACAGAAATAGCTACATAGTTATTGATCAGTTACATAAGCCACCAGACTGTCTGAACATATCCTTTCCTATCTTTTATTTGCAGGCACAAATATGTAAATGCTTCTCTGAAAATCTGAGATTAATATTAAAACTTCTTCATTTGTAAAACTAAAATGTATAGAAAAAGGTGGAGGAGGAAGGAGGAAAAGAATTCAAATGAGTCCAGATAGATTTGCATAATGTAGGAATGTCACTACACTTTAATATCTGTTATAACATTTAAGATACTTAATAAAATCAAGTTAGTGCCAGACTCTAGTAAAGGTCATCATAGCGCATTTTCATTTTATAGCTACAACATTTTCACATTTATTAAGATTATTTCAAGCTGAATGAATTAAATGAATAAATGGCATACTATGGAGGTAAATATCAAGGAAGAAGAATTATTATTTAAATTAAAGGATGGTACTGGCACAAGATCAAATTATTATAAATTGTCCGTGAATAAATTTAGAGGGAAAATTGAAAATAGGCTCCCTATCCATCCAAGTAGGATGTTTCAGGAACTGTCTGACAAAGGGGGAGTGGACTTAGTAATTTAAAGAGTTCCAAATGTAATGTGATATGCTTGGGAAAGGGATCACATAATAAATTAGGAGATTTCACAGAGTGAGATTTGTCATAGGATCCTGGGAAGTAATTTTGGTCCAGGGCATAAGTTTGCAGTGACAGTTTTCATATATGTGGTGTGTCAGTATTCCCAAAGAGGTCCTTTAGACATCTTATTGCCAGAAAATTACACAATCTTTTCCATGTTGCTGAGTTTCTGTTCAGCACTGGTTGGAAATCTGCTATCAGTTTCCTTTCTTGATCTGTAATTTGGCTACTGGGGTCGACATTTACTGTCCTCTTGGTTCAAACCTGGACACCTCTGAAGCACTGGAGGTGAGCAAGTAGACATAGATGGGCTGAAATTGTACTTTTAATGGCATTGCATCCTTGGATGTATGGTTGATGTGCCCTGATCACACAGTCAGTGCAAAACCAGTTGCCAGCCATGAACTCAGGAAGAAATTATTTCATGAACGAAAATTAGAAGCAGTCTTGAAACGTACGATGTTCTTAGGACTGTCTCTGAGCTTTATTTAGCTACTAACATGTGAGGACGTGTGATACTAGCAAGATTCTTCCTGCTTTTATTTAGGACATGGTTCAGGCTTGGCTTTCTGATGGGGTGCTGGGAAGATCTTTATCCCTAAGAGCATGATACATATGTTCTTGGACCCCTTTCAAGCCAGGCAGCTGTTGCATGGCTGCTTGAAATTTGAGAAACTGGACTCTGGATTGACTGATATCTGCCATTCTTTGTTCCTAAATTAGGTAATAATCTTGTTTATTTTAAATAGAATAGTTAATTACAATTTTTTAAAGGAAAAAATTATGATTAAGAGCAATAATTAACAAGTCATATGCATGCCTCAATTTTATAATTCTTATGGACTTTCTTCTTCATGATCATCTTAATAATTTTTCACACTGGTACTCCCCACCTCACTATAGGCTTATACAGATCATAGAATCATAGAATCATACAATGGTTTGGGTCGGAGGGAGCTTTGAAGATCATCTAGTTCCCATCCCCCTGCATGGGCAGGGACACCTACCACTAGATCAGGTTGCTCAAAGCTTCATCCAACCTCGCCTTGCACACCTCCAGGGATGGGGCATCCACAACCTCCCTGGGCAACCTGTTCTAGTGCCTCACCACTCTCACAGGAAAGACTTTCTTCCTAATGTCTAACCTCAGTCTATCCTCTTCCAGCTTAAAACCATCACCCCTTATCCTATCACTACACACCCATGTAAAAAGTCCTTCTCCAGCTTTCCTGTAGGACCCCTTCAGGTACTGGAAGGCCAATATAAGGTCTCCCCAGAGTCTTGTCTTCTCCAGGCTGAACAGCCCCAACTCTCTCAGCCTGTCTTCATAGGAGAGGTGCTCCAGCCCTCAGATCGTCTTTGTAGCCTTCCTCTGGACTTGCTCCAAGAGCTCTATGTCCTTCCTGCATTGAGGGTTCTAGAACTGGACAGAGTACTCCAGGTGAGGTGTCATGAGTGCAAAGTAGAGGGGCAGAATGTAGCCCAGGACACAGTTGTCTTTCTGGGCTGAAAGTGCACATTGCCAGCTCATGTTGGGCTTCTCACTGACCAACATTCCCAGGTCCTTCTCCTCAAGGCTGTTTTCAATCCATTCTCTGTCCAACCTTTATTTGTGTTTGGGGATGCCCCAACTCAGGTGAATGACCTTGCACTTGGCCTTGTTGAACTTCATGAGGTTGGCATGGGCCCACCTCTCAAGTCTGTCAAGGTCCCTCTGGATAGCTTCCATTCCCTCCAGCATGTGGACTACACCACACAGCTTGTTATCATCAGCAAACTTTCTGAGGGTGGATTTGGTCCCACTGTCTATGCCGCTGACAAATATGTTAAACAGCACCAGTCCCAGTACCAACCCCTGAGGAATGAGATGAGGTATGACACATGAAATGAGAGCTTTGCCTCTGATTCTGAGGTATGAAGGGAGCAAAGAGAACCCAATGTAATCTTTATTTCTCAGTGGTAATCCTTTGGTCCTAGCAAGCCTTGAACAAGGATCCCACAGAGGCCAGCTTAATCATGAAGATCATTGACAAAGCTGAAGACAAAATCACCTAGTACTTCTCTGTGATACCTGTCTTTAGCAGTACTTTGAGCTTCAAATCTGAAAAACAAACAAAAAAACCCTCCTGCATAGAGAAAGATTTCACAGCTGGACTGTACAACTAGGTTCCTCCTTATTTGCATCAGCAAAGATGATGTGAATCTGAAAGAGGTAAAAAATTATTGGTTGCAACTCCAATATATTTGAAACACCAACACGTTTTAAAGCAAGTCTGGCAAGTATGAGGCAAGAGGTAAAAAAATAAAAATGCCTTTTGTGAAATAATGCATTCAAAAATATACTGTCTGTTCATCAGAAGTCTGGACCCAATCAGCAACGCTGCCAGTAGTTATATCATCATTTCCAGATCTCATTGCAGTGTGTTGTGTATTGCTAGACTGTGGTGATACCATGATGAGAAAAAATGATTCACAGTTGCCATGGTTTGGACCCAACATGACAACAAAAAGAACAGCCCCATGGCTGCTCGCTCAACCTCGCCCTCTCCTCTCCCCCACCACACACTCTGGGATGCGGAGGACAAAGCTCATGGGTCGAGACAAAGAGCTAGGAGGGTTTGTTTTTCACCAATGAAAGTCCTGGGCAAAACAGACTCAACTTGGGGAAAATAATTTAATTTCACACTAATCAAACACACACAGGACACACACAACACAAAGAGCAGGGCTTACACATATTACCCCACCCGTCCCTTCTTCCCTGGCCCAAATCACTTTGTTCCCGGTGTCTCTCCCTCCTTCCCCCCAGCGGCACAGGGGGACAGGGATGGGGTTTAGAGTCAGTTCACAGGCTGGTGGTTCCTGCTGCTCCTTCCTCCTCAGGAAGAAGGATTCCTTCCAGTCCTTCTCTGCTTTCCCACGGGGTCCCTCCCATGGGAAAGAATCCTCCATGAACCTCTCCTTCCTGAGTCCTTCCCACGAGGTCCGGAGCTGCTCCAGCCTGGGCTTCCCACAGAGTCACGGGCTCCTTCGGGAACAAACTCCCCCAGCACCGGGGTCTTCCAAAGCTGCGCAATCAGAGTCCACTGGCAGCAAATCCTCTGGCCATGATATCTAAGTCCAGTGGCCAAATTCACCCCTCCTGGTGCCTTCAGGGAACGTTCCACCATGTTTGTTCCTCCACGAGTGCAGGGGCACAGCTGTCATCTCGCCATGGGTTCCAGGGAAACTTGTGCTCAGGCACCTTCTTCCCCTTCTTCCTCTTCTTCCTCACCAACCACCAGCACCACTCACCTTCTCCAGCACAGCTCTTCCCCTTCAGGTGCTCGGCCTCCTTAAGTGGTATCTCCATTCATTCGTATGTTAATCACCGAGGTGCATCTGTTGTCCCTCTAAGGGCTCTTTGGCTGTGTTTTTTGGAAGCAGGAGGGGCTTCTCAGCTTCCTATTGGAGGCTCTCCTGTGGTCCTTCCCCCACTACCAAAAAACCCACCAGACCAAATCAGAACAACAGTATTCCTGTCTTTTTTTATAATGTTCACCCATTAAATGCCATGAAGTTGTGAACTAAACAGGAAATAAATCTGACCTGTTGTTCTTTAGATTTGTCCAAGGACTCAATGACAGGGAAAGACTATCAACTTATGTGTAGTCTTAACTAACACTTTCAACTATGGTGATAGGAAGGATGAAAGCTGTAAAAAGAATTCTGGTACCCCTCATCCCCACTAGAGTTTCTCAGATCTGATCTTCAGAGTTGAGGAAAACAACATCTAATCTCTGTTGCAAAAAAAAATGAACTTTACAGTGCAAAGGTTGTCTAAACGCACATTCCAGCTGTCACTGGAAATTTTAGCGTATTACAGCAAATAAAACAGTCTGGTGCTAAAAAATAAATGGGAGTTAGAACTGGTCAGAAATGTTTTGCCCTGCCTTGCTTGCCTGTGATAGATGTGATGAATTTCGGTAAAAGTGGTTCTGATCACAATTTCCATCAAAAACTTCACCTTCCAACAACAACACTTGAGCATTTTGCCAAACCTATATAATTTATTGATTAGGAGAAAATCTAGTTCAGACAGAGGATCAAGATATGTAGTCCTTTTAGTGTGTTCTCAAGGACACAAACTATATTGTGAAGGGACATAAGGGAAAAAAAGGAAAAAGGCTGAGGGTTACAATACAGTAAAAGAATTTCAGCTGGCAGAAATGAGAATTAAAGCAAGCAGGAGAAAATAAACTGGAAAACATATATTAAGCAGGACAGAAAGAGCAGTAAAGAAGAAAGAGACCTCAGGGAGTAGAGAGCACAACAAATTAGACATTAATTTGTAACCTGATATTGAAGCAAAACATACCAATGAAAGTTGAGCCATTTATACAAAAGAAGTGCATCAGAAAAATACTCCAAGTA
>NW_009953507.1:3874572-3898415 GCF_000747805.2 Chaetura pelagica | reverse complement strand
AAGCCCCATTTTTAAACCAGAATTGCAAATATGGAGTGCAAAAATGGTAGAGGCCTGGCTCTGATCACATATAGGCCTTGTGAGCAGTGTCCATCTTACCTAACTATACACTTCTAAAAGTTGATGAACACATCAGAAGAAGCTCCCTGTCTTAAGAGCAGGCACATCACCCTTTGAATCTTCTTGTTTCTACAAGCACAGTGTAACTCAAAGGTGACCAGCTTAGGCAGCTGAACTTTTGCGCAGCTAAAGTTTAGAGAGGTGAACCATGCTTGTTTGTTAGTAGAAGACCTGAGAGAACCTGGAAGATAAGAATGATGTGAAAGGTCTAGAGGATCTAAAAAGGATTAGTTGTAGAACTACTCAGAAAAGACTGAAGACTTCATAGCAGTTAATAACTATAGAGAAAATGAAAGCTTTGAGGAATGTAAAAAGATATTTGAGGTGGTACAGATTAATATAACCAGGAAAATTAAAGCATGTTGAGAGGGATTTAATATTTTGCAGCTGGTACAAAGAACTCACAGTCCACTTGAGGTGAAGCCAATAAATAAGACATAGGGAGAAAGTTTGAACCTTTTTCTTCAACTTCTCACAGTCTGTGAATTATTGCAGCACTGTCAAAGCATTTACATCAGAGGAACTGCAAAACAGAAGGATGCCCAAATTGTTCCAACTGAGAGAGCCAGTTAAGAGGTGCCTTCCTTAAATTGATTCACTGCCTAGGAATATGGCGACTGTGAATCATGGCCAAATTTAGATGAACAGTAACTGCACACAACAGCAAACTTCTCAGAAAAACACCACTCTTCTGGGTAAATATTTTCTATGGTAAAATTGTTAATTTTATGCTCCTTTATCTTCTGTCTGTATAAAGTGCAAAGAAGATATACTGGACCCCAGGGTTTCATGGTAATATTTTACTAAGGACATTTTATGACCTTTACTAACTGTTATTTTATTTAAAAAATCTGAGGGTTTAGTTAAAAAAAAAATATAAAAAAATAAATATATAAAATTAGCTTATTTGTGAAAGAATTAGAAATCTATTCTTTTCACAGTAAGGTTTGAGAAGATAAGGGTATTATTCTGCTTTTTTACGTTGGTTGAAGTACACATTTCCTGGTGTAAATGAGTTTGTTACTACCAGTTTCAGTTAACTGGCGTGTTTTAAAACAATGTATTGCTTTTGCTTACTGAAATATCAGTTTTGTGAACTTTAAACATTTTGACTTACACTTATTTGTGATGATGGAGCTCAAATTAAGGCTGATATAATTAAGCTCTGAATATGTCACCCCCTTGCCTTTCCATAACCCTATGAAGCTGAGTCATATTGTCTTGTAATATGCACCCTTATATGCTGAATGAAGAAAGCTGAGTTTGACATAAAATATAACCTGGAGTCAGACTTGCAATGCTCTTAAAATTACTCACCCAGACTCAAAATCTAATTATCTTTCAGCTTTTTTCCTTTTACCATGAGAATGGTCAGTAAAGTGAGGGGAGAGTCAGCTCACAAATGACATTTTAGATGTTAATGGAAGTAGAGGGAAATGAGAAAGACTTTTCCAAGACTGAATAAAACCCTCCCTCTCCAAAAACCCCAAGTAAGCTTAGGCACCATCAAGTTTAAAAGTATCATGATACAGTTCATGTCATAGTGTTTAGTTTGCACTAAGTGCATCAAAGGAAGACCATGAATGAAAACTAAAAGGACCCAGTACAAAATAAAGGGGAAACATAAGGTTGTTGGGACTAAGACAACATTTCATTGCCTCTTAATGTTTTCTTTCTTTTTATTTTAGGTTGAAGTAGTTTATCCTTTGTATTTCCATTTTTTATATTTATCTGTGAAGCAGCTGGTGCTATTTGTTCAGGGTGATTTAATTTTTTTATTATCATGTATTCTAAAGACACATGACTCCACCTTCTAACGCATGTTCTTTAAAGTGAAACAATCAGTTTTTTGTTTTGTAGTGGGGTTTTTTGTTTGTTTGGTTGGTTTTTTTCAATGCTGTCCACTAATTTCTTTAGAAGAACAATTAGGCTTCAGTGCATTTTTCTTAAAGAAGGAATTTAATCAAAGTGAAGGATAGACTTAAATAATGCTGTGTATAGATTCACTAAACACGAATAGCAGGATGCCAGGGAAAGCTTCAGATTCTGTTTTTTGGCTAGGAAGTTCACAAAGGATGCAAACACAAAGTGGTGATATTAGTAAACATAACTTATCCTCATACCCCATCTGATCTAATTAATCTGAAGTCACACATCTGTTTATTGGGGAAAAAGACATCTTTTGGTAGCTGTGGAAGAGGGAAGATTTTACTCTATAAAGCAACTGAAGAAAGAAGTGAATAATGGATCTGTAATACTGTCTCCTCCTTTTTCTGCTCTGCAGCAGGAAATGAATGGAGAGCTGTAAGAACGTTGTTATTCCTTGCAGAATCTCTTTCTGGTGACCCTTGAGAAATAAATCAGCAGTTGTTCCTCATGCAAAATTCCAAATCGCGGAAGCAGTGCCACAGCTGACTCAGACTTGCATTACTGATGCATTTGTTTATCTCTTTGCAAACACCTAAACGATCCACTAAGAGGATACCACCTACATTCACTACAGGACAGAGGAAAGAAACACACACACAGAGTATTGTCAGAGTTGAAAGGGACCTCTAGAGATCATCTAGTCCAACTCCGCCTGCTAAACAGGCCCCCCTGGAGCACATTGATCAGGTCTACATTCAAGTGAGTCCTGAATATCTCCATAGAAGAGGACTCCACAACCTCCCTGGGCAGCCTGTTCCAGTGCTCTGTCACCTTCACTGTAAAGAAGTTTTTTCTCATATTTAAATGGAACTTCCTATATTCCAGCTCGTGCCCATTGCCCCTTGTTGTGTCACTGGGACCTACCAAAAAGAGTCTGGCTTCATCCTCCTTGCACCCACCCTTTAGATATTTATAGGCATTAATAAGGTCTTCCCTCAGCCTTCTCTTCTCCAGGCTAAAGACTCCCAACTCTCTCAACTTTTCCACGTAAGGGAGATGCTGCAATTTCCCAGTCATCTTTGTTGCCTTGTGCTGGACTTTCTCTAGTAGTACCTTGTCTCTCTTGAACTGGGGAGCCTAGAACTGGATGCAGAATTCCAGGTGTAGCCTCACCAGGGCAGAATAGAGAGGAGAATTACCTCTCTTGACCTACTGGCCACACTCTTCCTTATGCAACCCAGGGTTCCATTGGCCTTCTTGGTGACAAGGACACATTGCTGGCTCCTGGATAATTTACTCTCTATCGGGACTCCCAGATCCTTCTCCTCAGAAGAGCTTTCCAGCAGGTCCACCCCTAACCTCTATTGGTGCATGGGGTTCTTCCTCCCCAGGTGCAGGACTCTTCACTTGCCCTTGCTGAACCTCATTAGATTCTCCTCTGCCCAGCTCTCCAGCCTGTCCAAGTCATGCTGGATGGCAGCAGAGCCCTCTGGAGTGTCAGCCACCCTTCCGAGTTCTGTATTATCCATGAGCTTGCTGAGGATACACTCTGTTCCCTTGTCCAGATCATTTATGAATATGATGAAACTGTCAGTTGAAAAGTAAATCATGGGGATGAGCATTTAAGCATTATGTTGCAGACTCATTCACTTTTAATTCATGTGAGGGATTACTCACATCCAATCCTAGGTATATATTTTTTTCCTGATTTTGGTGATTTTTTTTTTCTACTCAACATTTTTTAAATGCTTGATGATTAGGAGGAGAATTATGCTTTAGAAAACATACTAGGATAACAATCTTTCCTATATATATAATCAGGGAGCAGATGTCAGGTGAAATCTGTGGGTGCTTAATACACTGCCCTTCAGAAGTGCAGATTTTTCAATATTTTTTTAAGGAAAAGAAATTTGCTGTTGACCTTTGGCTTCTTCTCTCAATATTTCCTTTTTCTAAAAAGGAGTTGGGGCTTGAAATCAATTTATCATCCATCTCCATATAACTTTCAAAGCAGCTCAGTTTGCTAAATGAGTTATCTGAAAATTTGACTGTAGGAGTCACATCAGGAGCCTGAGTGCAGTGTAACCACTGCTGAGAAATCTGGCCTTCATGTGCATCCTAGAGTGTGCTGCACATCTGATGCATTTTAAACTGATGCTCTGAGAGCAAACATTGTCTTGCATAGTCATTCTCTGGAATCAGAAGCTGTTTCTCACATTTTTAGCAATTTATTTTGAACTACTTCATGGCTTGTGCATGTCAATACATCAACTGATATCACTCCAGCTGTGTTACAGATATTTTATATTATTGAGCAGAGGTTGTTAGCGAGTAGCCATTCTCTATTGAATGAATAGGGGAAAAACTGAAGAAGCACAAAGAAGTGTGCTTTGAACAGTCATATTTCTAAGCAGTACAATACAGTAAATGATTCCCCTCTGCTCTTTCAGAGTATCAACCCCTTTGAGACACCAAGTACACCTACAGCAATTTAATATTTGTTAGAGTGCAGACAAGGATGCCTAGCATTCAGTCTTGGCTCTGGAGTTGGACCGAACTCCAGACTGGCCTGGAGTGAGGGAAAAATAGCTACATAAGCAGAAAAGTTTTACTTCTTTTCCTCTCAGCTGTGGTATGAAGTTTTATTTGTTGGTGCCTGTTACACATTTTACAATCTTTAAAAAAAACCCCAACAAATCCACTCTGTAGAAATTCAAAGTACAAACTGGTATATTATAAAGAGTAACAGAGAAACACAGGTGCTTATTTATCTGTAAAAGCCAGTCTGTGTCTACAAAACAATTCCTTAAGATCCAGCCCTTCAATGACGTGTGCCACTGCACTTTGAGAAGCAGCAGAGGTGAGCAACATGAATGCAACTGGCCCGAGTTGCATAATTTTAACTAGAGAGCAGAGCACAAACTTCGCCCAGACCCCAGTTACCTTCCCTCTCCAGTTTCTACATGTCACATTGTGCTGGGTTGTCTTTACATATGAGACAGCTGTCTGAAGAAGCTAATCAAATGGAGAGTGTTGGTCTTGGTTACTGAGGGGTTGGTTCTGCATCCTAGACAGTGAAAGCATTTATGCTACCAGCTGAGCTGGCAGCAGTAGGGTTGGGAGGTGGTGCATTTATCTCAAGGGAAAAAGTAGTGAAGCAGCAGAAGTCTGGGCTAGCAATGAAAAGAGGAGAATGGGAAAACAACAGGCTGTAGGAAAGCGGGAACAAGTGCTCTCGGTCAAGGTGCAATTTCTTTTTAGGTTAAATCCTTTTCAGTAACATTAGTGAGAGCTTAGAAAAGGAACTGTTTCTGTAGGAAGTGCACCAGACTTCTGCTGTCTGGCTCCCACCGAGTGGTGGAATCAGCCTGATTATTGGTCAGAAGTTGCCCTTACCAGCAGCAACACTTCACCAGTATATTCTCAGCCTGTTCTAAATATGTTGTTCTATGAGTCAATGCCATTTGCTTTTTATTGCTGCACTGATTTTTCCCTCCAGAAGTCCCTGGAGGGAAAGGAGTTTAGGAGTCCCTCATGGGATTTGTGTCTGATGGCCTTTTGATTGCTCTAGGGCTCATATCACTTTGATCCCTTCAATTCAAATAAAGTAGTATGCGTTTTCCACTGCTCTAGGCCTGCCTATATTCTAGCTGTATAAATATATCCTTATTAATGTTCATTTGTGCATAAGCTTACATTTCTGCTTGTGACTGGATCCTGAATGGCAGCCCAGTGGTCTGAATGAAGCCCTACTCCTTGCTTACTGTCAATGTCTAAAGGTATTTTGTCTTTGGGGGGAGGATACGGTTCATAATCCATCACTATTTAATTGTATCCTCTGTTGACACTGCTATTGAGGGCACCAATTAGTTTCAATTGTGCAGGTGGTTTCAGTAAAGCAGACAGTTAAGCTAATGGGAAACGGACTGTGATCATCTACCTCATTTCACAGAGCTAAGGAGCAACAATCTCATTTGAACTGAGTTCAATTATTCTTGACTGGAACCTGCTTTAAACTAGCAACCTCAGTGCAAAAAGGCTGTCGGGGTCCTTAGCTTCTTGAGTTCTGTTTTACATGTATAGGTCTCTTCATCAGAAGTATTTGACAGTAACTGGCTCTGACGCAGCTGATGAAATGTTCCTCTTTGACCTCACCTAATGGAGGGCTCCTTCCCCTGACAGCCATTTTCACATTTACTTCTTGGGAACTGTAGGCAAAACTCTTCTTATCTAAACACAAAGATAAATAATTACCCATTTAATGAGAGTAATCACACTAATGACCAATCAATTATCAAATGACCTCTTACAGGATTTGAATCTGCTCATCGATCTGTCTTTTGTTGTATGGCCCTAATCCTGTGTGTACAGTTATGAGTGCTTAGCACTGTTTTGGGTTTCCTATTCTGATTCTGAAAACTTGAGGATGAAAAAAGACAGAGGGAGTAAAAACAGATAGGAGATTGGCAAAATTAAGGTGCAAAAAGAACTACACAGATGTGCTCACTGATGGGTGGTCATTGCCCCAGGAGAAGCCTGAGAGCTTGTGAGGGCACTGGAGAAGTCAATGGCTTTTGGTATTAGGAGAGAGATCTTCTTGCCACAAGCACATACTTGGCTTAAAGGTCATGTAACTGCCAGTCTATCTGATTCTCTCTGTCTGTAGCATTTTGGAATAAGGCTGGCTCATCCTCTATGTCATGTTGTTCTCTTTCTGTCTCTCTGAAGGGCTTTAGTACTGAATGTGCACAGCACAAACTTGTTAAGTTTGATCTAAGTTTTTCCTTGAACAATGCAAGTAGATCTGCTGGCAGGAAAATGTGGTTGTGTGATAGAGAATAACTATTTCCATGGGGTGCACCTTTCAGACAGTGGACCATGTCTCACTTGTCCCACTTAAGAGAGTCCACCAACAACAATACCTCTGTAGGACATGAAAGGGAGCCCATGACACCTCCCTAAAGGACAGAGAACATGCAAGCACTGCAAGAGCACAGCACCAAGAGGATGAGACAAGCTCCAAAGTCACCCCAAACCAATTCCACTATGCCTCACCACCCATATGCAAGAGGCATAGGGCTAGGACTGCCACATTCTGCTCAACAGCAGACCTTCTGTATCAGGTCCCCTCCCTGGTGACTGAGGGTGGGATTCATCATTACTGCAACTACTGGATATTGAGTGACACTCAGTGACCCTCTCCTGCTCTTATGACAGTCCTGTACCTCGTTATTGCCCTCCCACTTGTGTGTTCCAGCACACTTCCTCATATGGGAACTACTCCTGCAGGCCTCAGGAAAAAGGATAAGGGATCTGCTTAGAGCTGGGACCATGGGCAAAAGCATGAGATGCTGGGAAACACCCCCAGCAAACATGTCCTCCATTTACTGCTGGTCAGGTAGAGTTAATTCCTCCAGCAATTAACAGCTTCTGTATGAGAATGAGCTAAGTGTACCCAGACTCTTCTAAATGAAAAAGAGACAAGTGAGAAAGACTGTTTAGAGGCCTGTATGACAAAAAGTGACACTGAGAGCATAAATAGTCACTGATCAGTCTCTTTCCATACAAGGACTTTTGGGAATGAAATTAAGTTGGAAAATGGTTTGCCCAAGGTAAATAAAAGGCAGACATTCTTCAAACAGCTGGTAATTAGTCTGTAAAGTGCCTTCCTACAGCATTTTGTGAATGTTAATGGTTTCAAAAGCAACTGAACACATTAACAAAAAGTCCATCAAAAGTTAATACATATATTCACCCTTGTCTAACTATGTTCCCTTTGTTGGAGTTGAGAAAGGCATAGCTTTTAATTTCTCACATTCTCTGGTCATATCTGGTTGTGGCCAATGTCAGAGTCCACACCTTAGAATTTTGTTGTATGCTGATAAGGCCTTTCTGATTTAGTTGAACTCTCTTCTGAAGAATGAGCTACATCATGCCAAGGCTTTCTGAACATCAGGTGCTGGAAAAGTGACAGCAGACAACATGCTCCAGAGATATGACAAATATTCTCCAGATACTTGCTTGAGAGTGTGGTCTTCTCACACAGGAAATCTGAGCAGGGTGATGTCAAATGCTAAATAGATGAGAAAACAGAGAGATCATCTGAGTCATGAGGTGTCAGATGTCATGGGCTAACAAATCCTTTGCCATACTATGTGTGCCACCTGATGCACATCATGGATACACATGATCCATGCTAGCAGAACAGTGCAATGGTCTAGACAATGTGAATACAATTTGGTACTTACCAACTGTCCATAGAGAAAGATTTTTTTCTTTAACTTATTTCAAAATTTGTGTGAAAAAACACAAGTGAGCCACTGACAGAAATAGTTTATTTATGAACTGAATATTAAAGTGGTATTTTGGGGGGCTTATTTCATCTACATGAGTAGCAATACTATCCAAAGAAGGCAAAAAAAAAACCACCCAAAAATTATTATTTTAAATGAATAATGTTTCTGTATTGTGTTCAAAAGTAAACAAGACATTGAGGAAAACAGGGGGAATGTGTTGAAATAATAATAATAATTATTCAGAGTCCACACCTTAGAATTTTGTTGTATGCTGATAAGGCCTTTCTGATTTAGTTGAACTCTCTTCTGAAGAATGAGCTACATCATGCCAAGGCTTTCTGAACATCAGGTGCTGGAAAAGTGACAGCAGACAACATGCTCCAGAGATATGACAAATATTCTCCAGATACTTGCTTGAGAGTGTGGTCTTCTCACACAGGAAATCTGAGCAGGGTGATGTCAAATGCTAAATAGATGAGAAAACAGAGAGATCATCTGAGTCATGAGGTGTCAGATGTCATGGGCTAACAAATCCTTTGCCATACTATGTGTGCCACCTGATGCACATCATGGATACACATGATCCATGCTAGCAGAACAGTGCAATGGTCTAGACAATGTGAATACAATTTGGTACTTACCAACTGTCCATAGAGAAAGATTTTTTTCTTTAACTTATTTCAAAATTTGTGTGAAAAAACACAAGTGAGCCACTGACAGAAATAGTTTATTTATGAACTGAATATTAAAGTGGTATTTTGGGGGGCTTATTTCATCTACATGAGTAGCAATACTATCCAAAGAAGGCAAAAAAAAAACCACCCAAAAATTATTATTTTAAATGAATAATGTTTCTGTATTGTGTTCAAAAGTAAACAAGACATTGAGGAAAACAGGAGGGGGAATGTGTTGAAATAATAATAATAATTATTATTATTATTATTACTATTATTAATAACTCTTCTGGGTCTTCAGCTAGATGGGAGGGAGTAATAAACATTTCAAAAATCAAAGTCTGATTTACAAGGGCTGAGCAAATGTGGTAAGAATTTCAAATCAGCTCATGTCTTATTCAAAGCGTGATTAATCTGCTTTTTGTTCTTAAAATTAAATACTATCCATTTTTCTTTTAGGAAAAGTTACTATAGAACCAGGAGTATAGCCAAGACACTATTATTTTTCACATACAATATCTCTTCATGTGGTAACCATAAAGTCGTGTTTGGCACACGGAATGAGCGATTATGCATTATTTATCTGACAGGGAATTTTAGTAAGGTGCAAACATGTAAGTATCCTATATGACTTATTAAAGACGTCAACAAAACAAACGTAATCTGACAACTTAAAGAATGTACTTATGGCTAGCATTCATTTCAGTCTCTCCTGAGTCCCAAATAATAATCGAATTGAACTAACTTTTATCTGACATTATGAAGATTGAGCTTATTCTAGGAATATGCACTCTGTCTTTGAGAGAAATGGATATCTTGAGCTCTGAAGTCCACTGTGAAGAGAAATAATCTTGCACTGTGGCATTTGATAAACAACATTTGTATTTCCAACCCCAAAGTAAATGGATTTGGAGATTAAATGTCAATCGCTAGGTACAAACTTGCTTCGAGGTTTTTCTTTAAATGCAGCTATTATCACAAGCAATCTGTATTCAAGCTGTCTCAGAATGTAAAGATAATATGAGATAAAATTTTCCTTACATCAATAAAAATATCTCTTTTATGTATTGCATATCTCTTACTTGTGCGAAACAATCATGGGGGTATTAATTGCCTTCTTGATGAAGAGACCAGCAGCTCAGTGACTTTTAGAAAATACTGCCTTCCTGATTCAGCACAGGATTCATTCAAGCCTGTGAAAATTTGTATTAATTCAATATATCATTGTTATAAAAAACTGCATTACATAGTTAGCTAATGCAATAAAGCATAATTTAGCACTTTCATTTTCAAAGTATGTTTGCATGTGAACCCATTCTCACTTTTTAGTGCCTTCCCTTTGTTTTATGGTCACAATTAGCACAAAACAATGTTTTTCTATTCAAGGAAATAATAATTTAATATTTTGCCCATGTCTGAAAATGGATAATTGTGAAAAATAGTCCTGCTGCTGTCTGCAGAGCTCCTGAGTAGTACAGACACCAAACTGAACGTTTTTGGTAAATCTCTTCTTTCCCTGGAGAACTCATCAGATGGAGAAGTTAATAGAGATAGACCTAACTTACAAGCATTAGAGGTCATTACACAGCAGGGATACATCTTAGGGAGATCAGGAGAGGCTGAAACCTCAGGTCAGTGAGGCAAATTCAATGTGGGGCATGTGTCTTGCTTATGCCTGTGCAGTCAGTGAGCTGCAAACTTGTGTGCTGCATTCATCATGCCTTAGTGCTTTGATGCATAGGGAATCATGACCCTAAATTCTCTCTAACTTGGATTTTCCAGCTTGTTGGGCATGGAGCTCCTCCTTCACGTGCTGTCACACACTACCTAAACATGCAGAGTGGTGAATGGATTGGTTTTCCAGCAGGGACCTTGAACTGGCCAGAACTTTGAAGGGAATCCATTTCCAGGTTTCCCTCTAGTGAGCCATCAAAGCTTAGTTGCACTAGAAATACAAGCTTAGATCACCTTCTAAGTAGCACAATCTCTAAGTAACTAGCAATAAAAATGTCTTATAAATAATTTACTCTCCCTGCTGTGAGTCTTAGCATTCAGGCTTACATTCAGTCAACTCAGAGGCAGTATGGCAGGAAATTCTGCAAAGTGTGTTCTGGTCCTGATGAGGACTCTCTCTTACCTCCACCTCTGAGGGCTGAGGACTGATTGCTCCATTTATTATCTATCTGGAAGCATGCATTGCTCCTCTGGAAAAAAAAATAAAAGCTATCCCCTCTGTTTCTATAGTGACATGTGACTTCCACTTTTTTTTGAAGAGCATAATGAGCAGCTGAGAGCAAGCAAATCAAACATATGTAAACATTTATCTAGTAGGGTTTTGAAGTTATGCCCAGGTCAATGCTCGATACATGCTAACAGCTTAGGGGGACCTGCCCTCAGAGAGTATAAGAGTGTTGTGTGCATGCCCAGAAGATATTTCTCCCACCTTAAGTAACTGGAGGGCATTGTGGATGAGAAGGATGTTTTCAAGTATCAAAAATTATTAAGGCTGTGAGCAGTTCTTCTGTTTTCAATGGACCCCAGGCTAAGAATTAATTTTTTCTGTGTTCTCACTAGTCCACAATTTATCCACACCCTTAAAATGACAAGCAATAAAAGAATGATGCTGCATAGTTTTATGTGTTTGTTATGTATATTTTATTTGCATTTCTAGACATTCCAAATGAAATTTTGCCTGTATTTTTTTCTTTTAATGGAGTGGCTCTTCTGCTGTATCACAGGCCTAACCTGCAAGAAGATGTGGCTCCCCATGACCCAAAAAGAAACACAACATAATTGAGTTTATATATGGGTAGAACATGACAGTGGAGAGAACATACTCAGTGCACTGGAACATATTTAAATTTAGTTTGTGGACTGAAGGCCATTCTCATCCCTGAAATATGCCTACAAATTCCCACTGAAAACACTTGGAGTTGGATGTGTCTCTGAGGTCAAAACACAGCCCTGAAAGATCAACAGCCCATCTCAAAAAGCTGAGAATAACAAAAGTCTTGAACAATTAAAAATAGTAAGTCTAAAGTCTGTGTGAAATCTCTGTGGATGGAAGCAGTGAGGAGAAAATAGAAATATGATCTGCAATAATTTATAGGTTTGGAAGATTAATGCAGAAAAAGGTGCAGACATACAACAGAGATAAAAAGCACTGCTTTCCAGGGCAACCGACACAGAGAGATCAAAGTTAATTTGAAAACTTAAGTGTTTAAAGAGAAAGCAAAGAATAGCTGAAGTATTTAGAGGGTAACTCTGAGAAAAAGAAACAAGTTGAAAAGAGAGGTTCGCAATTGCAGAAAAGAACAAAACAAGAAAAGCAGAAAGGAGAGAATGTATCTCCCAGAAAGTTTCCAGGGCTCATTAAAAAAGATCTCAATGTGAGAGGCATTTCAGAAAAAACAAACTATTCCTTTGGATGAAATTACACATCAGTAGAAGGAAAGAAAATTACTAGTAGAAATGTTAAATAGGTTGCAGTTGCATGTAAGTGTGGGAAAGGGAGCGTTCTGAGTAATCCAGACGCAGAAAGTATATGAGCATCAGGGAGGAAAATAAGCCTGTCTTGATCATGACACTTCATTAACTCCTTACATCAGAAAAGCTGCTGCTATTTTCCAAATTGTATGCACTTTGGACACATTTCCAAATGTTTCAAAGAGATTATCGGGTTTGAAAAGGGAGAATTAGAAATGGGGGAAAGGAGAAGATTAGCACACTGTATCAGAAAGAGAAACACACTGCCAGTTCCTCCTACTCTTGGTCTTGCATCTTCCTGAACAGTCCTCTGGAAAAACAGTGCTTCATCTTCTCATAATGAATTTTCAGAATGCTCTAGTTGTTAAAAGGACTCATGGTCTTTTGATTAGAAAGCAAGGAAATATCCAGTGGAGATATAAGAGGCATTCCTACTTCTCTGGCATTAACAAAACCCACAAAACACTGAAACATTTCAAAGGGAAGTTGAGATCTTGGACAGAATTAGGAAAAAGCTGCAAGAGCAGTATCAGTCCTAGAAACCCAGTTCTCAACAAGAGGTTAGAAAAATTTGTTTTTATCTTTGCCAAGGTCAAGAAGTACTTAAACAAGAAAGAGAATTCAGAAGCAATAGTCCTTTGGTCTATTAAATAAAAGCATGGTAGGATGTTATAACTAATGAGAGATAGGAAAAAGAACATTAATTATCAGATATTTTTTTTTCCAGACATTTTGAAATCTAGCCTGAAGTCTCTCAGAAAGCTACATTTCTGCTCACCAGGAAGTTGTGGGTCTGATTAATCGATCAGGTCTGAGGGTATTTAGTATCCAAAAAGTCAGATGAGATGATCACAAGAGTCCATCTAATTCTATAATATACATGTATTTTTTTTTTTTTCTTATTATTACTGAAAGGCTCGTTCTCTGTCACTTTGTATTAAATCAGGCATATTTTCTTCTTTGACAAGGTACATTATTAACTGAGTACCTACAGGTTCTTGTGTTACTTAACGGACTTTCTTTGGCACCTATTGCTGCTTTTTTGGGTGCTTGGAGAAGCATTGTGAACATCTTCAATTATCACAAGTTAATGAAGCTACTTATGCTTTCAGAGCTTTGTAGCTTGGTCATGGTGACATAATAAGAGCCACTTAAGTAACACGGCACAGAAGCTTTCACACTACTTAGAAATGAATATGCATCCAGTCAGGCTTCTGTCTTCAGGAGGCTGAAAGAAAACTGGCTCTCTTCTTCCAGCTTGTATTCCTGAGCATAGATATACACTCCTATACATTTTATAAAGTTGTCATGTATACACATTTACAGACACGAAGTATTTCTGAAAAATAGTATTTGTGTCTGTAAATGTTGAATCCAGTTATACGAAAGAGTTTCTTGTTTGATGAGGCAGGTAGAAATTCCTGTCCCTCACTGTGCTTCACATGAAGTCATTAGGTACTCTGTAAGAATCCGAGGGACTTTCTCACATTTTGAAGACATTTCTCTATGTTGTTGATTTTAATGCTTCCTCTGTGGCTGTGAAACTTTGTGTTCAATGTGGTGAAGTCTACAGCTTTTGTAACAAGTACTCACCATTCCAGTGTTTTCATTGAACCAGGAGTGACAGACCCTAAAGCAGTTTTTTATTATTCTTCTATACAGTCGGAGATTCTCAGGGTTTTCTTTTATCTCACTGTTATTCCATACGTATATGCTGTCTGTCACTTACAGATGTAACTCGTTGAACATCACAGCAGTTTGAACAATTATTATTTACAGATGACCTGTACACTGTTATAATTTCATTGAATTGCGTTGTTTGCAGTGGTTTAAGGGAGAAGGGTATTTCTGTAGTCCTTAAGTCAAATGACCTGTTAAGAAATGCAGTGAACTTTCAGGCATTTCTGAAAGCAGTTTACAGTCTTTACATGTATTTTAATCTTGACTAAAAAGGTAGGTAACTCAGTCACACACAGCTTATCTTTCAGACTCCTATTTATCTGATTGCAGGAACACATCTCCCCACTTGAAACATCAGCTCACCCAGGTGCTTTGCTACACTTACCCCTAAGAGCTTCATAGCTTCATACTGTTTTTCTAGAATTATCACTCATTCATTTGTGCACTGCATTTTTTATTGCTCTGTAAGATTTCCCCCTTTTTTATATACTATAATTTTTCTTTTGAATGGCCCTCCACTGAGTTCAGAAATACTCTTCCTGTATCATTATGTTTCACCTTAGAAATATTTTTTTCTTTTCCTAGAAGGTGTCCATATGTTGCCAATGAAGTAATTTCAGAAAGTGCTGCACAGTGAAGACCCTGGCCTCTGCCACACAGTCTATCAGAGCATGAGACACAACCCATGTTGAGAAGCTGCTGGCACACCTTTATTTTTGTGAGTTCCATTTCATGGCATTTTGAGACAAATGGGGAACCTGATGGTCATTCAGAGTGCTACTTTTGTCCTTGTGGGATTTGTTGACTATTTGATCCAGAGCCTTAAGTGTCCCAAATATGATTTTTCATTCATTTGAACTGTCTCTTGAGGAACTGAGAAAAGGATGCTGGCTGCCTAACCTAGCCCTTGTTCTCTGGAGCGAATGGCCTGTTGTACTCCAAGACTAGCTGGATTAGGATGCTCTGGTTGCTGACTTTTAGCTCTGGACTGGTAATCAGTCTCTTTTGGAAGCAATTTTCCTGAGGCTGAATTGCAGTGTAGCATTTGCTTGGGATATAGGTGGCTTTAGGTCTGTGTCCATGCTATACTTTATTTGGTATGAGGGTGTCAATTGCAGCCTCCTGAATGTTATGAGACTCTCAGATCGCTCCATGCCCTGTATTTGCTGGTGTTTTTTTATTCTCTCCTACTATACCTGCTCAGTTTTGTATGAATAATGCTTGTTAGGGCAGAGTCATTAGAACTGGGGTAAGCATTTGTCCATGAAGAGGAAAAGCTGAGTTTTAGGCTTTATTCAGCCCTTTTGGGGGACTGGGATATTTGATGCCATGTCTTGAGCCAACAGCTTCCTTATTAGGCTCTGGATTATCTTTTGCCTGTTCTATAGCAGGGAACTCTGAAAGAAAGCAAAGAAACTGATACTAACTTAATGATTAGGGCACTAACCTGAGACAGGGCTTATTCCAATGCACTCACATTTAGGTTGATATTCCTCAGTGAATTAGCCATCATCTTTCTTAGGTATTGGCATTAAGTGTCCCGGTAGGGTCTGTATTATGGCTGATCTGTAGCAAAGTTTAGCAGTATTGTCAGCACACAGCACAAACTAGATTTTGTGACTTAGAGAGGCTCATCCTCTTTCACTATGTGCACTTTCAAAGGAGTTTGGCCTTGGACATACACTACTGGATGGTCAGAACTTACTGTTGTTTATGTCAGTACTGAAAAGGTCCACATTCCTAAAGGGATTTTGCCAGACTGTATCACGAACGTGTGTAACAATCCAAGAGGAAATTCAACAAATAAATGCAACTCACAGACTGCTCTGTAGAGAGGAGTGATGAGAGGGGCCAGCAGTGTATTCTCTCTTGTGTGTTTCTAGTCTTGATCTACTTTTCTCAGTCCTGATCTGCCTCTGCTCTCTGAGCTCTAGGACTTGAATACACAAGGGATCTGTGCATTGGCTGTACTGTGGTTCAGATGAGGAAAAGAGAAAAGATTGAATGTGGCTTTGAAGTTAGAATCTGCAGAGCAGCTGTAAGAGCATGTATAGGATGCAGTAATGGATCATGGGTCATATCCTCTCTTTTTTACTCTGTATTTCGACTTTGTGCTTCATGTAAGTATATACAAGACAAGACTGTCTATACAGGGAACTTGATAAATTATTTATTTACAGCAATTGATCTAAATCTGTGATACACTTTGCACTACAAATGTTGAAAACTACTACTGAGAAGATAGCACAGTATAAATATGACTGTAGTGATTTTCAAGCATTTAGGCTTAGTGGATGTCTAATTCAGTCTTATATTCAGAGTTACAAATCTTACTGGCTGTGTTTTAGAAGCCCTAACAATGAAGAATGAGATGAAAAGAAAGAAAAGCAGAGAATAAGAGAAATCAGCAATTTGAAAGGCAATTTATAGCTATCAAGGTGAGTCAGAAAGATGCCTATCTGTCATACAGAACAGGCTTCCTCCTTCAGGCAGGAAAACAGCATCACTCCCCTTTTTCCCTCCTTGACCTTTTCTTCTTCGTTTGCTGTTTCACTGATAGACTGCACCCACTATTACCTTTTCTCTGGGCTTGACTCTCATTTTCCCACTTCTTCTATAGAACTTCTTACAAACCAGTTAATAGTAGGTGAGGATAGGTATCCTTGTTCTGGATGAAGCCTTGTCCCTCCTCACTATACATAACCATTCAGGATAAGGACACAGTTGAAGCTAAAACTGGAAAGACCTTCTGAACCTTCTCTTGCTGCCATTCAGACTTTTAAAGTCTTCTCTTTTTTCAGACAAGGCAAAATACAGAGCACATAAAAGGTGAAATAAATTACTTTTGATGTCCTGAACTAAAGTGTCCTCTAGTATTGTGGAAAGATACAAGATTCTATGTGTAGACTGTGAAGCATGAATTTAATATGTCCCTTTAGTTATCTTCCAGAAGGCAACTTGCAGCCTTTAGAAAACTGTGAAACCCAGCACCCCAACTGAAGGTGTCAGAATGCATTAGCACTGTTCCTGTTGTTTATGCAAGTACTCAGTCCTGCAACGTATGTGCAATTCACTGTGTATTACATGTATTATGCTTGTCATCAATTATAACTAGATCATGTGAGCATGTTTTCAGTGATGCTGTGAGATCAACATGATCTGCAGCTGGTGAGAGGACAAATCAAGCTGCAATCTTAACAGTGCAATTACTGGCATAGTGCTGAGATTATGTCTCTGCTTCTGCACCAGGGACCTAGATTCTTCATAGATCCTACATTTTCTAGCTCCACTGCTGGAGACAACAATGGCATTTATTCCACCTCATTTGCAGCAGTTTGAATTAGAAGGGATTTGAGGGCCAGGCAATGAAGGAAGTGTTTGGTAACTGAGTGGGAAAGCAATCTCTTTGAACAAATGTGCCTACACTTTAGGCAGCTTCTGTTACATAAATTGGCATTTCTAATCTACTGGCAGAGAACATTTTAATCATATTTGTGTTATCAAGCCTGCACAAAGTAGAAAATCTGTTGAGTTCTTCAGGATGCTCCTTTGTTTTAAACACAGAGACATTTTATTGCGGTCTTCCCGGTTTTGTTAATAATGTCATTAATATTCTTTTTGCACAGAGCAGCAATAGAAGTGTCTGGTACTCATGGGTGTTTCATTATTTAAAATGTAAATAAGAAAGGCTGCAAGAAGTTGACTATCTCAGCAGGGAAAAAGGAACAAAACTTCACTCTGACAGATATGGGCTTATCAGAGATTTCCTCATTAATGCATATGAAATACTTTATATTTCTTTATCTGTAAAATCAAGAAGAATATGTGTTCATATAAGGAATTATCCACCTACCTGTTTCTTTAGAAAAAAACTAGATGAAAAGCCTGTGAATTGATTTTATTTTCACAGAGGTGTCAGAAACTTTTCTTGATCCATCCCTTTCTGCTGTGACTCAGTCCTCTGCAGTGGTTCACTGATGGACCATCACTTGCTCTCAGAATGTGCTGATGGCGTAAGTCAAAGAAAAGGCAAAGATAAGCATATTTAATCTGTCACCCTTGAGTCTTTGGGGAGTTCCTTTTTATGAGATACATTAAGAAGGGACACCAGTTTTGTTTTGGGTCTCTACATCTCAGAGGTTTTGCACTGTCTGTGGATAGGTACATGTCAAACTGAGCTAAGAAGGTTTGAACTAGCTGGGATTTGGCAGCTTTCACACAGCAAATACAACTGCTTTCCTGTGGCTTTGTGGTTCTTGTAATGTTACCTGCCTCAGGGCAGGTGAGGATAGGGTAGCAGGAAGCTGTGCATGCCCCATATCTGGTATTGTGCAGTAGTAATGAATTTTATCTAGTTAATTATGTCATAACTGCTTGAAGCTTGAAAGTCACACCTTAACCACTGCTAGGTCTTTCGCAGGATGGTCATCATGATTGAATGGTGACAATTGAAAAAGGGAAATTATAGGCATGGTTTATCCAGATTTCAATGATGAGCTATTAGATTCTTTTCAATCCATTAAAAATGTCTGGGCCAGAAGGCTTTTGGGACCCTGCTACCCAGTTAGGGCTCCAGAATCTGCACTGTTAATTGTGTTAGGCAGTGTTTGGATTTTACTGAGGATCTCTGTCTACTTCTCAAGTATACAACTGTCCTGGTTTGAAACAGGACAAAGCCACTTTTCCTTTTCCTGAATTTTTTTTTTTTTTTTTTTTCCTTCAGTAAGGGTTCCAGATTGGACTGATAACAAAAGCTGGAATGTTTTTGTAACTGCTGGGACTCTAAGGTCACATCTTTGCATTGCTGGCTCAGACACTAGTGGGAGATCTATAACCCCCCCATAGGAGGCTGAATTAGACAGACAGCAAAATTGGCCAGAGATATTCCATTCCATTCTACATAAGCTCAGAGGAAGGTCAGAGATCAAAGAAGACAACTTCCTTCCTGCTTCTTCTTCTCCTTTTCTGACTATGGCCAGCATCTGAGGAGGACTCTGTCCACCCATCATTGACCCCCAGGCTTGAGCTCTCCTGACCCTCACCACTCTGTGATTTCTCTGGCAGCTCTGGGACTTTTTGGGTTTGTTCACAGCTCAGGAGATGCCGTGGGAGTTGGTGGGGGTGGAAGGAGGCAAGAGGCATTTGAGATTCCTCAACACATTTGTATATAATTGTACATATTTTCTTTTATCATTAGTGTTTAATTAAAGCCGTGTAGTTTAGTTTTCAATCCAGCCAAATCTCTCTCTCATTCTCTCTCTCCTTCCCTACGTGGGCGGGAGGCAAAGGGATTGAGAGCATTGTTTTCAATTCTGAGTCAAACTGTGATGACAACCATAGAGATGAGTTTTATGAGCTGTATTAAAAAAAAATAATACAATCAGAACAACCCAGAAAGCCAGGGGGAAATTTTAGTGAAAAATGTGACACCAAAAGAATCATCTTTTGTATTTACTTTTGAATTTCAGTTTGAATAATCCCAGTCTCCAATAATAACTGAGTGTGGAATGATGGTGGATTTTGCTGATTTATGTCTGGGGCTAGAAGAAAATAATGGAATTATTACTGTAGTAGATTTCAATACAGAGAAAAAGTGTCAATTGTCTCAATTGCAAGGTTGTTTTACAATGGGCAAGTACAGAAAGAATAATTCTTGTCCATCTTTATGTTTGCTTCTCAAAGGTTCAACATATTTTCACATTAAAAAAAAAAAAAGTCCTCTACTCACATCTCCCCCATTCATTTGCTTCTCCATATGTTATGAAATACCCCAAACTGATCTTGTGGTAGACTTACATATCTCTGCAACTTTGGAAACTGAAAAATAAGTAATTCTCACCTGTTTATACTTCTCTTAGACTCTTGGAGAACTGTGCAGGATGGAGAGAGAAAGAAACAAAGAAAGCAAACCCTGTTAAACTGGAATTATGATGTAAGCATGTGCTTTCTATGACAATGACATAGTAGGAATATCAGTTCTGGATGGAAGAAAATCTATAGGTGAAGTTTTGTCTTCAGAATCTTCCCAGAAATATTTCACATAGTGAACTAGATATTGCTGACACTTCACTTGTCATCTTAAAATTTATATGCCATGTTGTCTATAAGGTATATCACTCATCTGATTTATTGCTCAACACATGTAGTTACCTATTAATGAAAGGCCAATATTGTATGGATTATTAAACAAATGATATATGGAGCCATTTGCTTAAGTTTATGACAGCTGAAAGGTAGGTTAATACAGTATGTGTCAATATATGCTAATCACTTGAATTACGCCACTGCAGCAAAAAGATCTAAATGATGCAATTTGAATGTCCAAGGTTAGGGGCC
This sequence comes from Chaetura pelagica, assembly GCF_000747805.2. Taxonomy (NCBI): domain Eukaryota; kingdom Metazoa; phylum Chordata; class Aves; order Apodiformes; family Apodidae; genus Chaetura; species Chaetura pelagica. Next base: position 3,877,954 of record NW_009953507.1, on the reverse strand, counting down.
TAAAATCTGTATTTGGGTAAATGCTTTTCAGGACTGTCAGGTGTCAAGTATGCAGCTCACACTGTTCAATGAGCTCAGCAAAGGCTGTGATTGCTAAACCCTCCTGAAAATAAGGTCAACTGAATTTTCTAATACTCTGCCTAACTTCTGGCTTCGGTTTTAAAACTTTGGCCAGAGGTATCTGAGGGAGTGAGGGTTAAACATGCCTTCTGTCAGCTTGACTGAGATTTATTGTGCAATGCAGTCCTTCCCTAGAAAGATGTTTAATGCTATTGATTGCAAGGTTGCCTACTTAAAATAGTGTAATGTGACAAATGATGGATGCCACACAGAACAAAATTGTAGGGTAATTCAAGCTATGAGCATGTATGGTATGTATATCAGAGTAGCAGCTTCATTTTTCACGAGGGCAAGTTAGAAGGTCATCCATTTCACTTAAAGGCATGAAGCATTTGTGTTAGTTTGACAGCCATTATGGGCTTGAACCTGTTATTCAAGGCAGTCATTAAACTCCCATTGACCCAAAGTGGATAGGAGTGTGGCCAAGCTTTTGAATATGCAAAGCAGAGACTATGAGATGAAAAAGAACTGATGGGTAACATTACAAAGTGAAAAAAGCATTATGGTGTTTGTTATATAGAAACAATAACAATTTTGATAATGATCTGATTATTTCAAGTGTTTTCTACTGCAGTATTATTTCTGTTAAAAATGTTCCTTTTAAACTTAGGCCCTTCTGAATCTTCCAAGACATATATGCATTTTTGCACTATTATTATGCAGCATCATAGGTCAGACAAACTGGTCTACATTTTGTAATCTTGCATTTATTATTACCTGTTGGTTGTGTGATGTTCTGTAAGTGCTTAGGAAGGTCATGGAAGTGTGAATGCTGTGAGAAAAAAGATCTCTACCTTGTAGGTTGATACAAAAACGAGTATTACAAGTTTGTCTCTCACTTCCATATTATTCTTCTGACCCATGACTTCTGTAACTTTGGCTTCATGGTACTCCAACTTCTACAGAAACTGTGAGGGTTGTGTTCAGGAGGAAGGAGTTATTTATGTTTGTGGGTTTTGTTCGTTTTTGCTTGGTTTTGGTTTTGTGTTTTTTGTTGTGTTGGGTTTTTTTCCCTTTCTTTCTGTGGCTTATTATCATGACCTAAACTTATTTTCTTAGGGTTGAAAATAACACTGATTCTAGTATTTTTAGTCATTTGGTAAGTACAATAAGCATCTCTAAAAAGGGTGGCTTTACAAAGAACATAACCTTGTCTGGGCTTTTCTGTGCAACAGGGAAGTCTGGGCTCTGGATCATGTGGCAACAGAAATATTTGTCCTGAAGAAAAGCAGTTCAGGTGTTTTCATCATCCCTGTGTGTCCTCTTTTCTAGCTCTGATTTAGCATTTTACCAAAATTACTGATAAAAACCAACATGCATCTTTTTGTCCTGTTTGTCTTTTGTCTAAAAGAGTGTCTGTTGGTCTCACTAATGTTGCCCATTCTGTATTTTTTAATAGAACGAGAAATGCCTTCAGAAATTACAGAATTCTTTGCATTTGTATTACTGCATATAGACATCTTTACATGAAGTCACAAGCCTAAGCTCAGACAAACAAAATGGGTATTTATATCACAATCTCAGCTTCATAACTTCAGAAAAGGCCATGGACATGCTGAAAACTTAGGAAAATGTACATTTGCGAGGAAATATAGAAAAAGATAACTGATAGTTATGTTATGATGGATTTCTTCTTATTATAATGTAATTCATATTATTATGCACTTCATAGCATAAATGAAAATTAGTTACATTTTATAGAGAATTTAATACATAATTATGTAGATGTCCGAGGTCAGATATCTGTAAACTAATTCCTCTCTAGATATTGACAGAACAGAAAACATCAAGTCAAGAATCTGCTTCTTGACCCCATAATTGCATAATTAGATGAAGTAGTGAATTCTAGACATTTAAATGTCATAATTGCAAGTTACATTCAGTCATTTATCCTTATTTACACAGTAAGAATCATAAGAGATTACTCAGTCAAAGCTGAATTAGATAATATCTTTAAAGTAAATGGCATTTGGGAAAATGAAATATTTTTGATCATTGGGAAGAAGGTGTTTGGACTCTTTACATGCTAATTCCAGCCTTATAAAAATGAGTGGTTTTAATGGCATTTAGACTATTTCTTAAAACTGTTGTAGGAAGTCAGATAAAAAACAAGGCAAAATATTGTTTCTAGAAATAAATATGTTTATTAATGAAGAAGTCAGTAAAAATGATGAATTTAAGAGAAAAATAATGTTTCTATCATTGTAATGCATTTTATGCTTTAATATAAGCACAAAAAAGCTTTTTTAATTGTTTCTTTTTTTCAATTTGTTGTGTGACACCAATGTCTTTCCTCCTTTATTGTAGCTTCCTATGAAACTTACAGGTATTTGCTGCATATGCTTAGGAGTATGCAAAAAAAACCCCAATCACCTGGAACTTGCTTGATGCACAGATGTGCTTCTGCTCTCTTGCTGATGCACACTTCAGTCTGATACATCCACCCAGATTCTTCCCACATGCTCAAGGAGGTTGCAGGTGCAGGGTTACACTGAGGCACCACTCCTTGTGGAGACCAAGTCTGTTATCCTGCAAATTACTGGTCCAAGTTATGCGAGTGCCTCAGTTGTAGCAATGTTTTCCTTATGAAAGGAGGTAAAGAACACAAATATTTCTTCACAGAATGAACCTGCAGGGCCATTGAGATAGCTCAGGACTACCTCTGATTTGCACAAAGAGAGTAAACCAAGATTTTTGTAAGATTGTAAGACATGAGTCAGAGCCATTACCTTCAAACCATCTTTCACACTGAGGTCATTTTAGGCAAGTATTTTAACACCCATTACTCAATGTAATTAAAGATTGTTGTTTTCAAGCATCTGTGTCACGATCCGTGACCTATTATATCTCCTTATTGGAGTGTATTAACTTATCAGGATTTGCTGAGAGATCCACACGTGGGTATCGCCTCACACAGAGGATACAGGAACTTATGTCCCGACTTTTTTGAGTGAATAACTCGCTCAGTGCTTACTAAATTTCTAACAACAGCAAGGTTTATTGTGGGGAAAACAAAGCAATTTGGGGCAGGAGGTTCAAAAGGAGTGATTACAACACATTAAACATATATGGGTACACCTTAGTTACACATCTTATTCACGTGAGGGAAGCAGAGGGGAGGGATTTGCCCGAATGGCTGGATTATATTTTCCCCTATAAGCTGGGGTAGCCGGAATTGTCTCACCACACGGCAGTGCAGGTAGGATGAGCTGGGTAGCAAAGAGGCTGCAGGCCCTCCAAGCGCAGGTCGCCCCCCCCCCAC
>NW_009953507.1:3870929-3874195 GCF_000747805.2 Chaetura pelagica | reverse complement strand
CGCCGCTGGTACTTTTGGCAGCAGCGGCGGCGGGCAGGCAAGCGGCAGCAGCGAGCGGGCAGGCTCTGCAGCGGGCGGCTCAGCTCCCAGCAGCGGGGACGGGCGGCAGCGCGCGGCAGGAACAATGGCGGCGGCAGGCTGTGTGTGGAGACGACCGCCTCGAACACACGAGGAGAGAGCGAGAGAGAGAAAGAGGGGCGTGCCGCGCTGCCTCTCTCATGGGGTTCTTCGGCGCCAGTTTTGCATTTCCGGGCTTTTCAGCCAATCAGACGGGACCTAGTCCTGCCCCTGCTTCCGGCCACGGCTCCTCCCCTGCAGCAGCTGCCCCCCCCCCCATACACACACACAGAGGGGGTTTCCTGCCGTGTGGAGACACCGTTTTAAGTCAGTTTTGTCGGCTGACTCAAAGGACATTTCATGTTCGTGTAAGGAAATACCTGGTCCTTCACAATCTGAAACATGCTAGTTTTTAAAAATTGCACTCAGAAATAACTCACCTTTATGTATTTCACACTTTTCGCAATAAAAAAGTCATAGCTTCTTGATCTGAGGCAAAGCAACAAAACCTCAGGTTGGTATTAAATCCAATTTTATGTCCACTGAAATACCCTTGAGTTCAAAGTTATAAGTTTTATAAAGAAAATGGTGTGAGCATTATGGTGTGAGCACCATTACAGTTTTAATTGAAAGTGAGGTGAAATGATTAAATAATCTTATTTTTACAGTAGATGAAATGCAGAAGCTCAGGGAATGTTTGCTTTGTTTTTGTGTTCAAGCTCAAAAAGAAAGACAGAGGAGACTGCAAACACATCTGTCACAAATCATGGATATATTACCAAAACCTCCTGCAAAGTGAACTCTTTAAGTTTTATAAATTGCTTATGTTGATTTACAGCACTAATTTGAATGACTGTTAATAATGGAAACTGATTTAAAATGAAAATGAAAGATTTTGAAAGTAAAAAGCATTAAAAGCTAAAAAAGTGCAATTTCATGTGGATAACTAAGTTTAAACTACTCAAATAGAGTACTCTAAGGACTTTCTTTGCCTCATCTTTGTTTGCAAGCATCTTAACCTTTTTATCTCTCCCAGAAAAGAACCCAGAAAATTTAGTGAGGGGTATCTGATCTTGTATAATTCTTTGATGAAGGTTTTGCTTGACTGTAGTATCTTGTTAAGCAAGGATTAATTAATTAAATCTCATCTTGCTAAGAAATTGCTTTGACATTTCCAAACATAGAACAAGGTGAGAAGGTCAGAGTTGTTGCCTGAAACACTACAGACAGATTGAGGGGATTGTTCATCTTCTTGTTCATACACCAGAAAGCACTCAGTTCATATTTAGAAACCTTATTTATCACATACAGCTGTCTGTAATTCTCAATACTGTTGTCTCTGTCTTTGCTTCCTTGTTATAGGCATTTTACTGTTAGTCTAAGATGATACCTTTTAAATTTAAAACACTGCAATGAATATTAAATGCATTTAATTTTGATCTATTTAGACTTACCTTGTCAAACTAAGTAGAAAGAAGCATTGTTTTTTAACTATACTCCAATAAAGGTAACATAGTGGAACAAGTTTTGTCTACCAGAGAACAGTTTTAGCAAGTACTTCTTCCTTTTGTTCTTTTGGAGTGCCAGTCCATCATAAGAATTGCCTGTCACCCAGTAATTCTGAGGCTGTTTGTTACAATAAAGCTTGTAACTCTAGTTTCACAATTATTTCAAGAGGGGTGTCTGGACTGCTTCATTATGTAGAACATAAAATGTAGTGAAGATGTTTATTTTTATCTTCCAAATACCTTTGGTAAGTTTTGAATTTGAGTTCAGAATCTTTCTGACAGCTGTAGCAGGACTACTAGAAAGGAACATGTTTTTAGCTGTTCCCAGTGCAACATTTTTTAATTTTTTTTTTAAGATCTAAACATCATGGAGAATTTAAGAAAATATATTACTGATATTAAATTTGTTTATTTAACTAGGTGTCTACTTTTAGTCTTTCTGTCATCCTTATTCTTCCATCTTTACTGTTTTCTTTGGTTGGAAACAAGACAGATAGCTTGCTACTTTTCTACCAGTCCTAATGGTCTCTGAGCTACTGCCAGCAAACTGACACAGGGAAAAAAAAATGCTCAAAGAGCTTATGACACTTCAGAAACTGTGATGGATGACTTTCAAGGCTGCTGCTGTCTTTATCCTTTTCTTTCCTTATCTGAACTGTGACATTATCTTTTCCATTAATTCTTTTTTATTTGTGAAGAAAAAGGAAGAGAATGTTCAAAAAAGGCATGGAACAGACTTTAAGGATTTAATTATTTTGCTGAGAGGTATTGATTAGCAATGGGTTTAAAGCAGACCAGATCTGGGTTTCTTACAGCCCTAAACACAAAACATAGTCTGAGTTTTGGCCACTGATTTACAATCATCAAAAGTAACTACATACAAGGCTGTTGCATACTGGATGCCAGGCTAGACAGGATGGCATTTAGGGGAAAAGCTAATAGAAATAGGAAAGTAAATTAGCTGAAATGGTCAGAGTTTAGTAAAACTGGTAGTTGTTTCAAAATTTGGATAACATATGGGTAGATCTGCACACTCTCTGGGCTTTACATGAGGAAGAGGGGATTAGGAATGACAAGGATGAACCTGGAGCATCCATTACATTCATTGACCAAAAGAGGAGGTTGTCCCTCTGGCAAGGATAATTTTTTCTCAGAATCAGGTGTTTAAATGATGAAATCACAGAATTGTCAGAGTTGGAAGGGACCTCTAGAGATCCTCTAGTCCGACTCCCCTCCTAAAGCAGGATCCCCTAGAGCACATTACTCAGGTCTGCATCCAGGTGGGTCTTTAATATCTCCAGAGAAGGAGACTCCACAACCTCCCTGAGCAGCTCTGTCACGATTCTGTAAGAGACTGTTCCAGTTTGGTTTGGTGGGTTTTTTGGTAGTGGGGGAAGGACCACAGGAGAGGCTCCAGTAAGAAACTGAGAAGCTCCTCCTGCTTCCAAAAAACACAAAGAACCAAAGCCAAAGAACCATTAGAGGAACAATAGATGCGCCTCGGTGATTAACATATGAATTACCTGAGATAAAACCTGAGCAGGGTGAGCACCTAAAGGAGAAGAGCTGTGCTAGAGAAGGGGAGCGGTGCTGGTGGTTGGTGAGGAAGAAGGGGAAGAAGGTGCCCAAGCAGAAGTTTCCCTGCAACCCATGGCGAGATGGCAGCTGTGCCCCTGCACTCGTTGAGGAACAAATGTGGTG
>NW_009953507.1:3848029-3870755 GCF_000747805.2 Chaetura pelagica | reverse complement strand
ACTCAGGAAGGAGAGGTTCATGGAGGACTCTCTCCCATGGGAGGGACCCCATGGGGAAGCAGGGAAGGACTGCAAGGAATCCTTCTTCCTGAGGAGGAAGGAGCAGCAGGAACCACCAGCCTGTGAACTGACTCTAAACCCCATCCCCTGTCCCCCTGTGCCGCTGGGGGGAAGGAGGGAGAGAAACTGGGAACAAAGTGATTTGGGCCTGGGAAGAAGGGAGGGGTGGGGTAATATGTGTAAGCCCTGCTCTGTGTGTTGTGTGTGTCCTGTGTGTGTTTGATTGGTGGGAAGTTAAATTACTGTTTTTTTCCCAAGTTGAGTCTGTTTTGCCCGGGACCTTAATCGGTGAAGAACCCTCCTTGTCCTTTGTCTTGACCCGTGAGCTTTGTCCTCCTCATCCCAGAGTGTGTGTGTGGGAAGGGAGTTGAGTGAGCGGCCATGGGGCTGTTCTTTTTGTTGTTTTGTTGGGTGCAAACCACTACAGTCACCCTCACTGTAAAGAAGTTTTTCCTCATATTTAAATGGAACTCCCTATGTTCCAGCTTGTACCCGTTGTCCCTCATCCTGTCACAAGCAACTACTGGAAAGAGTCTGGCTCCACCCTCCTTGCATCCACCCTTTAGATACTTGCAGGCATTAATAAGGTCTCCCCTCAGGCTTCTCCAGCTTAAGAGTCCCAGCTCTCTCAGCCGTTCCTCATAAGGGAGATGGAATCCCCCAAACATCTCTGTTGCCCTGTGCTCTGCATTGCCACTGCATGCAAGTTAACATTTAAAATGTATTAACACAGTGCTACTTGGTGCGCTCTATTTTGCAGCTTGAGTTTTGAAATGAAGTTTAGCTTGTCAGCAGAATCTTTCTTGCTGTACTCAAATAAGCTTAGTCAATCTTGGATCAAGGGAATCTGCATAATTTTACTGCCTCTCTCATGTTTTTTCTCGTATTTATTGAGCCTGTGGTACTTGGGTTCTATACAATCTTTCTCTAGATGTGAGCATATGAACAGTCCCCTTTCTGTCCACAGGACTGAAGTATTTATATGAAATAAAATAACTTTAACTCTTAGGGATTCTCAATGCCAAAATGGAATTTTACTCTTCTCTTATATCTTTTTCTTTTTTCTCTATGAATTATTTTCAGCATTTTGGAGCACACAATGTTAAGTGATTGTTTCCTCATAGAATCAGTTATTTCATTACATAAATACCCATATTGGATTTCAGATTTGCACATGAGTAAGCATTAGAAAAATATGGATTTTCTTAACTGTTGTGTATAGTTAGACTTCAGCAGACTCATATAACTTCCGACAACAGCAGATGTCGTCTTTGGGGAGATCTGGTGATCAACTCAGCCATTACAACAGCAAGTTTGAGTAAAATCAGGTAGAAAGAGCTTCCCAGGAACAGTTCGTATCTTGTTTTTATAATTACTGACATGGAGTTTTACAAAATACATTGTTTTGTTTTCCAGTGTGAAATAAAAATTCTTCATGACTTGGGAACGGAGGACAGCAAAGCTCACCTCTGAGGCATCTGTATAGTATCCTGTTGTTAAATTCAGGAAGGTCTTGTTCTTTAGTTAAATCTTCTTGCTTCAGGGAACAGATTTTACTTGTAGTAATTGAGAGTTTGGTTAGCTAGTGATTTGGATAATTGATATGACTCTGTATATATTTGTATTTTCAAGACGCTCATAGCAATCTTTCTTTCATGACTACTTCTGTATTTTTCCCATTATTTTAGAGGCATACATCACTAGTCTTTCATCTGGCAAAATGACAGCTTCAAATCCTTTTGAGGCTTCAATGAATGAAAGACTGTTATTCCTGTTAGCCTGTAGGAGCATTCCATTCTTTTCTCAAGTGTGCAGGCAGTGTTTACTACTGTCATATTTCCTGTCTCTGCAATGAGCTTCCTTCTTCCTTTAGTATGAGGGATACTTTTCTTAAGGGAACAGTGGCTTAATGTGCAATACATGGCTTCATGTTTTGAGACTTCTGATAAATCAACTCGATTCTTCTATTTCTCTCTGAAGTCACCTTTCTAGCACTGGAAATCTTTCCTGTTTTCATGAAATTAAAGTCATCAGACATCTCTTGTAGTTATTTCATGTCTGTTTTATAGTCCAGCTTTGTTGATGCTACTTCATGGGAAACTAGGCCTTTCCTCTTTCAAGGCTCCTTCATTAATATCAAGTAGCTTTCATAGTTGAGCTTGTAATCTACTGTGATATTTGCCAGCTGACATATTTACCTGCTAAGAAAAAAAATGCTGAGGGACTACAGATAAATATCTTCACTTAAAATATAGTGAAGTCTAACAAGTCTCTCTTACTCTTTCTTGCTAGACAATCTTCTGTTCCTATTTTCTGATAAGAAGACGTTTTCAATACAGAAGAAATCATCTTTGAGGCTAGAAATGTAGAAATTTAGATAAATGAAAACAAGGCGAAAAAAAGCTTTTTATTTGTCACAGGTACTTTTTAAATGGGACTCAAAGCACACACGCATGTAAATAAATATGTTTCTTGCAGGTCATCAGGAAGCAAGTAGCAATTTCTACATTGCTGCCTTCTTTACAAGTGCTTTTGAAAACTAAGGTGGGAATTCACTCACTATATTCATTTATCCTATTAAGTTCTGCTTTATAATATCAACTCAGGAGCACACTGCTCCTGAAGCAATCATCCTCTCTGTCCACATTTCTTTCCAACGCATAAGACTTCATGATGTTAATCCTGCAGTAATAGTTTAGTGAAGGAAACTTGGTAAAGCTTCCACTAGCTTTCAAATTTCAGAGGTGAGACATAGGAACTTTTTCCCATTTCTATGACTATTCTCTTGACTGAACAAAATATGCTCTCACCACCAGTAGAGGTCTGAGGACACTAAGCAGAATTGGTAATAAAATATTTATATTAATTACACAGATAAGATGAGTTTAACTTTATTGAAATACTGGAATAGCCCTTGGTAATAGAAGGAACTGTTCCTGGCTTTACAGAGAAAGCCTCAAATGTGTTTTGATTGAAACACCTTGAGGCTTCTTCCTACATTTTTGTGGAAGTTCAGTTACATATTCCACCCCATTTCATTCAAACTTGCTATAAGCATGGACTTCTAGTGAAAATCAAATTTATTCATAGGCTTATTGGTACTTTGGAGAAGAAGTTAATTAAAATGACCATAACAATGTGCACCTTTTGACAATATTAAAATACCTATTGGCTTTAGTGGCATCACCACCAATAACCTAGGTTTTTTGTTTCCCTTTTTTACACTTTCTAATGCCTTTAGTTACTAGAACATCTGTTCTGCGTTTTGTGACGATCTCTTCCACTCTATAGAAGTGTGGCTACTGTTGCAATCAATCCTAGATATTTCTTTTGACTTCACAGTCTTTTAGACTTCCATGATTCACATATCTTAGAATCATAGAATCATAAAATGGTTTGGGTTGGAAGAGACTTTAAAGATCATCTAGTGCCAATCTGCAGGGGCAGGGACAGGTCTCACTATATCAAGTTACTCAGCGCCCAGTCCAACCTGTTCTTGAACACTTCCAGGGATGTGGCTTCCACAACTTCCCTGGGCAACCTGTTCCAGTTGTCTTACCACCCTCACACTAAATATTTTCTTTCTAATGTCTAAATTAAATCCACTCTCTTCCATTTTAAAGCCATTACCCCTTGTCCTCTTGCTACAAGCCCTTGTCAAAAGTCCCTCCCCAGCTTTCCTGTAGCCCCTTCAGGTACTGGAGGTCTCCCTTGAGCCTTCTCTTCTCCAGGCTGAAAACTCCCACTCTCTTGGCCTGTCTTCATAGGAGAGGTGCTCCAGTTCTCAGACTATTTTTGTGGGCCCTTCTCTGGACTCACTCCAGGAGCTCCAAGTCCTTCTTATGTTTGGGGCTCCAGAACTGGACACAGTACCCAAAGTGGGGTTTCATGAGAGGAGAGTAGAGGGGGAGAATCACCTTCCTTGACCTGCTAATCATGCTTTTAATACAGCCCAGGACATAGTTGGCTTTCTGGGCTGCTAGTGGATTGCTGGTCTTGCTGTTGTAACCCCCTTTCATTCTTTATCCTTGTTGTTGAATTCATGTGCCTGATTCCAGAGCAACAGTGACATTTTATTGATAGCTCTGGGACAGTGCCTCATGTGTGCCTTTGGTAGGAGAAATAATTTAAGAAAAAAATTGCTGCAGCTCGTATATTTTTATGATTGTGAGATTTAATTTTTTTTTTTTAATACACATAGTAAATGCAGTCACTTTGTATGTGTACTCTATTCCATGGCATGTAAATTTAATAAGGCAAAAAATTAGCTTTACTTTTCTTAGAAATATTATTGCATCTTTGCATGGCTGAGTGGCCAGGGAAGTTCTGTTAGGACTCATGTGATTATAACTAAGATTTTTAAATCTTACTGTTCTTTCAAAGATCTAATCAGATAGTTTGATACCAATTTTGGATTACTTCCTGCATTCAGACTGAATAAATATTATAATTGGCATTAGGTAATACTACAAATTCTTACATGTAAATATTAACTTTAAATTTGAATCAAATGTCTTCTGCACTAGAGTCACACAGTTATAACCTTGCTGTATGGACTAATTTATTTTCTACTTTAGGATATTAAATTTTCACAAAAATACAGGGTTATTAATAATGATTATTAAAAAATGGCAGTTTGTATGACCAAAAAAATCATCCTCAAAAAATGAGTTCAACTAAATAGGCAAGAGGCTTGGATCTCTTTTAAAAGATATGGCTAATCTGATAATTTTTGCTGAGATAACTTGTGGGACAGAATTAAGTACAGTCTTAAAAAAAGTAAGTATTACATTTATTCATATATAAAATATTATTAAGGATTAGAAGTATGAGAACAGAGGAGTCATAGCACCAAATTTTAGACACTAGGATTAGGTATCAAGTGTGAAGTGGTCGTTCTAGACTTGCTTTGTAGGTCTATTCATTTTACATATCCTTGAGGCTAATGAAGAGATGACTTTTAGAAAGGGTTTTCTTCTTTCAAGTGAGTAAAAAAGGAGCCTAATTTGCTCAAACACCACTTAGGGCAGATGAATCGTACTGTCTTGTCACTAGAATATACCCATGGCTTCCATTCAAAACTAGTGTTTATTTGAATGGAAATGTCTAAGCTAGAAAAGAAAAATACTTTAAATTATGAAAAAAATCTGATCCTCTGAATGAGATAAAATGGATGCTGGAAAAGACCTGTCTCCCTGGCCCCTGTGTTCTTACAAGAAGATATTTTTCTTCCAGTATTGACAATCCAGCAATTTAAGTGCTTCCAAACACATTTTTGGCACCCTGGGGGAGACCTTTTCCAGGTATGGTAAGGACATGCTCCCTGCAGAGCAGGACTCTGCTGTTTGCAGGAGTTTCCCACTCCCTGCATGAGCTGCAGGCAGCTGGCTACATCCCTGTACACCTCATCCTCCACTGCAGACAGGTGACCAGGCTGAACATACACAGATGTTTGTTGGGAAAACACAACCCCCTCTCCTGTTGCTTTTTCTGAAGTAGTTTAACCTGACCCAGACTGCAATAGCCAGAGGAGTCAGTCATGTGAACTTAAACACCAAAACCTCTGAAACATTAAATCCTTTAAAATCTGACCTCAAAATGGTCTCTAAAAGGTTCACCTACAAGTTTCTCATCTTGGGGAGAATTTCCCACTTCCTAGGGAATTTCCTGTTCCCATCTTTCCATTTCCAGCTTCCCACTCTCCCATCACACAATTTTGATCATTATTACTAACACAGAAAACCATGAGCAAGGTCTCATTATCATATCAGAAACGGAAGAGAGTGCTGCACAGGCTGGAACTACCTTTTTTTAATCACCTTTATGTTACCAGGATGTGCATGGGAAAGAAACAGGTTGTACTTCAGAGCTTTGGGGATCTTCAGAGATAAAACATTTCTTGAGAACAGTACTTTAAAGGTTTGATATATCCTACTCACAAAACCTATGTTTTCCCTTCTGCACATGCCCAGGACTTCTCCGGTGTAAGTACCAATGTGCCCGACTCCTGCCTCCATTCCTGGGGGTCAGACTGTACTGTTTTAGGGGGAGATTAATCATATTCTGAAGTACCTAACAGATCTCCCTCTCCAGTAGCAAGTTCAATGGTCAGACAGAATGAACATTTTTTTCCCCAGTTCTTGGGTTGGTGCACTGCTTACTTAAGCAAGTATATTTGAGGTGGACCATAGCACTGCCTTATATTTTCCTCCCTGTTTAAAGTAGGAAAACGGTGAGCTGTCTCAGCTCTTTGATAAAAAGCTGCAGGTGCTAGCCATAAAAATCACCTTCCTCAGTGGTTGAATTTTCTCTCCCACTATGAAAACCTTTCCAAGCACTTGACAGCATGTTGAGGTTTTTTTGTGGGTCCAAATTTTGTCAAAACTCACTATCTTTCACTGAATATAACACTGAGTATTTTTCTACATTACACCTCGCGTTACCCATATCAAGCTTCTGCCTGTTTTGGCTATTTCTTTGGGTATTTGAGATAGAATAGATGTAGTAGATGATTAATCTTCTCTCTTGACTGTGTCCTAACTCTATTTATTTTGTTTTTCGAGAACACACAAAATTTTAAGAACTTCTTTGGGGACACTATTTAAAAGTCAGATGTATTTTACAGTTACGAAGACAAAACAAATTAAGTTTTCTTTTCCATGTTGTACAGGAACTAGTTGCATACTCTTTATGATTTTACTAATCATTTCAATTCGTGTAAGAATATGAATGTCCCCTGACAATTTTGCTTTAGCTTTTTTATTCTTTGAAGTTGCAGGGCTTATGAAGCAGCAAACTCAGATCTCAAAATTTTACATTCATACAGTTACAACAGTAATTTGCTTTACAGTATTCCCAGCAAACGAGTGAACAAGTCTGTTGTTTATCACACAAAACATAATCCTGCTTAATGCTTGAATGACCTTAGCATTAAATCTGCAGTTTTGTGCAAGTAGAGGAACCTTACCCTAGCAAGTGAAATAATAATTGAGAAACACCTTATGGAGTTGCTTTTCACATAAATTTCTTTTTTTTCCTTGTGAAAGTTTGGCTTCTTTTGAGATTATGCTAAAAAAAAAAGATTCAAATGTTTCAGCATAAGAATGGACCATCAGTACAGACTGACATCAAAGTTAATCCTGAACATGTTAAATTTATGACCATAGTTATGTAGAAAGCAGTATTTCAGCTAGCATTATAAGCTCACAGAAACCTGCACTGCACACAAAAAAACTCAGTGTACCTATACCAGACAAAATATTTTTTTTAAGTTTTCCAGGTGGCTTGGTGTCTTCTTCAAACACAGAGGCTGATTTTCACAGACAGAAAAAGGTGTTTTGCTGTGAAATTTGTTCAGAATTTAATGCAGCAATGGTACTGCTTAACCTGGAGCAAATATGTGAAAATGTCATCCACAACCAAATTTGACAATTACCTTCCAAGCAGAACAAAATGCACTTTTTGTATGTGAACTTTCCGAAAGTCATAAATTATGGTGCCTTACACTCTTACAATGGGAACTAAATAAACAACAGTGTGTAGTGAAGAACCATTTCAAAAGAACAGGAAAACAATCCCATCCAATGTGGAAAATACTTCTGACATTTTTTGTTTGCTAATAACTTTCCAATAACAAATGTAGGGATTGGTAAATAAATGTTTCAATAATTTCTGTGAATTAAGAAAAAATATTAACAGACTACTTTACTGTTTATTCAGCTCCCAATTTTTCACTTGCCCAGAAAAGAGTCTAGAGTTCTAAGCAGCACAAAATTCAGAATTACCACAAATTCAAATTATTCAAATTCAGTATTTATTGATGCTTTTTTTCAGCTTTATGAATTTCACATCTGTAACTACGTGTTATAACATTTACAGTAATAGAAAGACTTAAATTCAGTTGTGGAGTGCAAAGTTAAAGTAATTTTCCCACAGTTGTCTGACTTAATTTCATTATGTAAGGCTAATTAAGCCTTAAGAAAAAAAAAATCTATCTTGCATAAGATGCCAGCATTTCTGGATCTTCACATTTATGCTGTTGTCCAAATACGAAGAGTAAGGGTCCAGTTGTTCAACTGAGGTCTCATTTATTGTTGCTGTAAGTGCTTCTTTGCCATGTGACAGTTCTGTATGCATTGCATAATTCTTGACATTTTTAAAGCGTGTTGTCATTTCTTCTCTGTCATTTTCTGATTTTTTTTCACAGCTTAAGCACATAGTACGGTCTGTAATATGTCCTAACTCTACTGCATGGGACTGCCAGGTAGCAGTTTTACATAGAGAGTATTCAGCTGTGTAAATTGTTAATCTTTTCTATTATTTGGCTCGTTTGACTGAAGGCAGTAACCACTATTAAGTATTCAATACTGATGACAAATATATCCGTAATCCAGCATTATTCCAACTACTTAAAATTACTGCACATATTTGTGATGTCTCAAATTCTACTGCTGCCTCTGTTCCCTGCAAAAGCAGATTTTCTTTTAATCTCTGAAGGCTGCATGGTATTAAGAAGCCATTAGTGGTGAATAACAACTGTATTGATCCTACTGACTTATGAACAGGGCTGCACATATCCTTAATTAAACTCTTTATATTAATAATCTACCCTCATAGAAATTTCTATATATCAATCCTGTAACTCTAAAGAATCCAAAAAACATTGCAAGGACTGGCAAAAAAACCCAAAAAAGCAAAACGTCTTGGAAAGTCATATGCAAGTCACGAGGATGTACAGCAGCAGCAGATGTGAGTATGGTGTGTTGGGAGGAAGCTGTGACTCTGCAGGAGCAGTGGCCTCTGCTCCACCTGGAGCAGTGCAGCTCCGTCCCACTCTTCTCTTCCAGCAATACTGTCTAGCTGCTGCTGTCCTGAAAGGATCAAATCCCACTCTTGGGTATTTGTATATAGGCTCTGAGTGCATCTTCCCCTCTGAGAGGTTTGCCTGCCACAGTGACCCCTTTTCCCTGGGGATGTGGGGGAAGATGCCACTACAACTAGGTCCAGCTGCCTGGCTAGGGCTCATGAGGCCCTGACCTGCTGGCTGACTGTCTAAGCCTATTAAGAGAGATTGCATCTTCAGAAACAAATTGCAATAACACGTTAACCTGGTTATGAGACTACAGCCCTGAGTTTAAGGGGAAATGTTCAGAGCAAGGCATATTGAAATGAGTGAATGTCAGCCTTCTAGATTATTTTGTATTCCCTGTGCTTTGAAAGTAAGCAAGCACATATTATTTCTGTACCACCAGTGTGAATCCTTTTTTCATTCATAAAATTATCTGTTGCTATATTCCAAGGTAGTAGTAGGGTCACATTAGATGCTGAAGCAAATGCCCTGACATCTGAATTAGTTGTCTGATCTTGCTAAGAAGGTAATCCACAGGAACATGACAGCAATTGATTTTAGATATCTCATTTTTTATGCTGCCTATGACACCTCACATCTGCAGTTTCCCATTTTAAATTTTGAAGTAGTTGAATCTCAGAAAAAGCTTGATTCAAGCATTGGGCTTTTAGACGAACAACATGCACTCTTTTCCCTGAAGTTTAATACAATGCAATTTTGTTTTCATATAGTTTTGCTCCACCGGTTTATTCCATTAAGGCATTTCCAGAAACATAAACTGGACTACCTCTCACTATAGTGTGTAGATATTCCTTAATAAGATTCAGGCATGTGTCTGGGGGGATTTTTAAATATTTTTTTTTACCAGTATGTTCTGACTTTTTTTTGAGCAAACCTGTTGCAAAACTCTTTGAAGACTGGTATGTATAACATTGAAGTCTTGGAATTTGTCTCACACTGCTGCATATTTCTTAGAGACCAGAGTGCTGGTTCAACAATGTCTGTCCAATGAAAGATATAAATGAAATAAAGTGATACTAGACAACTTTCACACATAGCTCTTTTCAGCATCACAGGCTGTGATAATATTGTTACTTGGACCTCTGCATTCATAATTTTATATTATCACTGTCAGAACATGAAGTGTACCTTTGGTGGAAAGGTGGGATTTGATTTTTCAAATTATTAGTTGCCTTTGACGAAACTCATCCTTATTGCTATTCCTGCAGATGTTGAACCTTAAGTCTATTTAAATGTTCTTTGGAGTACAAATGAAAATGAAGTATGGTAATTAAAATAATCTTCCAGCTACAACAACTCTTTCATACATTCTTCCCTAAAGCAATGTTTTAGATTCTTAATATGTTAAAAATTAAGTGCTGAAAGCATATTCAAAAACATTTTCAAAGTGCTTTCACTTTTTCACCTGTAACTGAGTCATCAATATTAACAACTAGCTATGAAGCTAATCTGGCTTATTTCGTTACTCGTCCTTACATCTTAATTATTGACTAAAACTCTGACTGACAGTAAAAAGTCCCTTTTGAAGTGTAATTATTGCATTGCAACACTGTGCTATGACTGCCTTCAAAATTATTTGTGCCACGAAATTTCTATATATTTAAAACAATAGGTTTAAATTTGCAACTGGACAAGCAGGCAGGTATGTGAAGCTTAATACAGCTTAATATGTTAATATGTATTAAAGGATCATCTGTAACAGACAAGAGAATTAAACATCATTATATGGTTTATTTCTTCAGAAAATGAACTCGAACTCTGTAGCCAAATGAATGTTTCATGGCTTTTGCCACCTGCTTACCTTCCTCCACCATCTGTATATCCCTTGAAAAGTTCATGTTTCTTTGATTAAAATCCAGTGTCCCTAGGAAATCACAAGATTTATGTTTTTCTTTGTGCTAGAATTACTCTAGTAGTACATGACATTAAGTCAATCATAACATCTTGAAAATATATGAAAGTGTACATTAAGTTCATGATGCATAATACATTATTCATTTTACATGCTATTATAATAGATCATAAAACATGGAAGTATGGCTGGAGATCTACTTTTCATCTTGAAGAAAATTCTTTCCTATATATTAAGTTCAAAGAGATGTGATACAAAATCTTCATGTTTTTAATTACCTATTTAGTAGTCAGAATGCTCTGCACACTCCTGAATGCTTTTATTGAGTGACTGGTGTTTAATGTTTCACTCCCTGCAAAAGACTCTAAGGAACATCAGCTTGTTGATCACAGCAGGTGGTACAGTTTCTTCTCCATCAGCTGGGTACCTGTTTACAAAATACAGTTATTTCTGTTGCATTTGGTTATCTTTACTAGTGAAATGAATCAGTTTACTTTTTCTGCACCATGTTATTTTGGCCATCAACTTAATTCACTTCGTGCTGTATTATATTTATCATACTAACTTTAAACAAGGTGAAAATACAGAGTTAAGAGCAGTCCACACCCCAATATGCAATACAAGTTTAAAAAGAGACAGACACAGACCTTGGGTAGACCTGAGTCAGTTATGAAACCTGTAAGATAGGTTGGAAGTGCCTTAAGACAGATGAAAACAAGAGGAGACCTGGCCTGTGGTTGAGAAGAGTACATTTAGAAAGCACTGAGAAGGAAGGGTGAAGGAAGCTGCTGGAGAGAGCTTGTATTGGCAAGGACTATTTTGTAGTCAGTGATATTAAGACATGTTCATATGGAGAGGAGAATGTTGAAGAGTAAGTTAGGAAATGAGTAAGCTCATGTATAAGCAAGGGAAGGATGCAGTCCCAGGAGCCGGCTGAGAATGCATGGCTGTCATGATGGAAAGTGCTGTTGCAAGGAAACTGTTGGAGGGCAGAGAATGTAATGTTTTTGTTTACTTTATTTCCCCCCTATAAAAACACATTTCCACTGCTGGCTTATTCGTTTTGCTCTTCATGACTCTCTCTTCTTTGCAAAAGTAGTCAATAATCACTCATATAAATGGTTTCAGGATAGTAAATATGTAGAAAGTGTTTACCAGAAAACACAGTTATTCCTTCCTTGGAGTAGTTACTCTTTTTCATTCCATGCAGCTTCTACTTTCTATCTTCCTTAAAATCTGGAAATTACTTAACACATAAACTTCATTTTTCTGTAGTTGTATTATACTAGACTACTTAGAATTTTCATTTTTAAAGATGGATTAATCCTTTAGATTTTAGAGTAGTGATATTTCAGTTTTTGAAAGACAGAGAGGCAATTGTCAGCAAAATAGTTTTAGGTCCAATTCCTTTTGAGAAGTAGGAATGCAGTAAAGAATTATGAGACTTGACCAGAGGCAGTAAATTGAGCCTTATCATTCCTTCTTTGTAGCTACTTCCACAAATCTTGTCCTTTCTCTTCTCTCAGTGTATTACCCCAAACTTAAACAGTCTTTCCTTTTAAAAATTTGTATGCTTTGTAATCTCAGGAGTGCTTTCACCAGGACCCTTTCGTTTTCTCTCTATGTATTTCTTCGATTCAGCTAGATTTTTGACTATTTTTGCTGAAATATTTCTTTAACATCCACAAGTTGACAGGTTTTATAAAATGCTTTCTTGGGGCACTGCAGTCTTATCATTTGGCCATTACCATTCTGAACTCTTGTATGCCCCACCGAGAATTGTTAAGAATTTCATCAGGTTTCCAGATTGTGCATTTTTATGTAGTTCTCTTGATTTCAGATTTTTCTGATTAAGCTTTCTGCACAGCCTAATTTCTCTCGCAAACTGTTTCCAGCTTTCTTCTCAGTGAGTGTCCTCAGATTTAAGGTAGGCACCTGAAATTTGTATGCACAGAGACACTGCAACTATTATTATTATTATCATCATCATTATCATTTTCATTATTATCATAATTCTCTCTCTCTCTCTATCTATTGTGGGGGAGCCTTTACTAAGACATTTTCCTTTGTGATAGTGGATGCTATGAATGCTATGAAATCAGCTCAAGCCTCCCAAGAATCTTCTCTCTCAGCAGTAAGCCAATAATGTAGCAGCTGAACCCTTAGGGATGCCTCAGCTTACTGCCACCAGGCAGACACAGAACAGAGAACTCTTGGCAATAAGATTCTTTGCTCTTTCTTCTGAGATATTATACAAAGGTCCATCCAGAGGATAGCTAAGAGTTCATATCTGCCCTTGGAGGCAAATATATGTGTCACGATCCGTGACCTATTATATCTCCTTATTGGAGTGTATTAACTTATCAGGATTTGCTGAGAGCTTCACACGTGGATATCGCCTCACACAGAGGATACAGGAACTTATGTCCTGACTTTTTTGAGTGAATAACTCGCTCAGTGCTTACTTATATTTCTAACAACAGCAAGGTTTATTGTGGGGAAAACAAAGCAATTTGGGGCAGGAGGTTCAAAAGGAGTGGTTATAACACATTAAACATATATGGGTACACCTTAGTTACATATCTTATTCAAGTGCTGGAAGGAGAGGAGGGGAGGGGTATGCCCGAATGGCTGGATTATATTTTCCCCTATAAGCTGGGGTAGCTGGAATTGTCTCACCACGGCAGTGCAGGTAGGATGAGCTGGGTAGCAAAGAAGCTGCGGGCACTCCAAGCGCAGGTCGCCCCCTCCCCAGAGAGAAGCGGCTCCAGGACTTTGGGACTGGGACTTTGGCAGCTGCAGTTGCGGCGAATGGCTCCGGGACTCTGGGCCTGCGGCTTTAGCAGCGGCGGCTGCGGCAAGCGGGCAGGTAGTGAGCGGGCAGGCGGCGCGGCGAGCGAGCAGGCAGTGAGCGGGCAGGCTCTGCAGCGGGCGGCTCCCAGCAGGAACGGCAGGCAGCAGGGCAGCTCCCAGCAGCGGGGACGGGCGGCAGCGCGCGGCAGGAAAAATGGCGGCGGCAGGCTGTGTGTGTAGACGACCGCCTCGAACACACGAGGAGAGAGAGAGAGAGAGAGAGGGGCGTGCCACGCTGCCTCTCTCATGGGGTTCTTCGGCACCAGTTTTGCATTTCCGGGCTTTTCAGCCAATCAGACGGGACCTAGTCCTGCCCCTGCTTCCGGCCACGGCTCCTCCCCTGCAGCTGCTGCCCCCCCCCCACACACACAGAGGGGGTTTCCTGCCGTATGGAGACACCGTTTTAAGTCAGTTTTGTCGGCTGACTCAAAGGATATTTCATGTTCGTGTAAGGAAATACCTGGTCCTTCACAATATGGAATTCAGTAGGAGGAGCTGCTGTAAACAGTTTGCATGGATGGAGGAGTAATGGGCATGAAAGGGTGTCATTAAAGGACTCTGCTTTGGGTAACCATGCTTCCAGCTCACACAGTGTGACACATCCAACCTTCTGCCCAGTGACCATTCCCACCCAGCAGAATAGGTGAATAAACAAATCTTCACATTTCTACAGTTGCAACAGGTCTCTAGCTCCATGCCAGCCTCCATCACAATAAGCAGTTATGAAAGAATCCTTATATGCAATTTCTCTGTGTGATTTAAAAGCTGTGCAATGTTTATGATGTGGCATATACAGCCCATCTATTGGTAATCGCCCAGGTTGCCAGCTGACCCACTGTGCTTTCTGTGCTCTGCTAAGCAGAGATTTTTGTGTCCAACTATGACAGCAAAGAAAATGTCTGAGTCAAGAAAACCTCATGGGTCACCTCTAATGCAACCTTAACCCATCTCTTCAGGTAACAGGAAAAATCTGTGTAGGTTGCACAGGGCTGATGTAATACATTTTAAAACTAAAGAGTACTTTGTCTTTCAGATTTTTTGAGGTTTCATGCACTTCTTACAAATAAAGTATAAATAATAAATAAAATATATAATAGTTTTATTTACCAGAACTCAAATTTATTGCAATATTCTCACAGGTATGTGCCCATATTGCAATGAGCAGTAAATAATTAATCAGAGCAAATACAATCCTTTTTCAAAGATCACATTCAGGTCCTATAAATGAAAAATGCCTTTTCTATAAAAATGTATTTTTCTTTCCTTTAGTGAGTGATCCATTTTGAGATTGGCTTCTGCAAAATTGATCACGTTAATTCTTTAATTAAAAATAGTTGCAATGATAAACATTCAACAATCAACAGTTATTAAGTTATTTGATTTATAATATTCAGTGCTTTGTAGCAATAAAAAAAATAAATATAAAAAAATAGAAGGTGATCTCCAGAGGTCCCTTCCACTCCTTACGATTCTACAAGTCTAATATTCAAAGTACACATGTAATCAATCATATACTTGTTGAATAGCTCATTCTCAACCATTTTCCATTGCTGCTGCTGCTAGAAATCTTCAGAAGGATGATTAATGTGTTCTAGGATACCATTTTAAAGGCAGAAGATTTGCAGCTGCACACTTGCCAAAAGAGAGAAGACTTCTGCTCTGTAGTGCATGTAATCAAGCATCCAGCTGTTGAAAATGTTGAAAATAATGAAGCATAATTGGAGAACTTTTAAGCAGGATTTCTGCTCTGTCTCATAGCAGCTGGTAGAAGTGGAAAAGCCTAGTAAATAAAAAGTGGCATTGCATCTTCCAGATGTGTGTTAACAAGAAATTGATATATGCAGACCCCAAAGAAAAAGGAAAGTCAACACAGTGGCTGAAGTAAAGATAAGTGGGGAAACGATCATCAGAACTATTGACTGTGAATAAACCACCAGAAGCACAGGCAGACAATGAAAGAAGTAATTTCCCATGACATTACCTGCCAAGCAATATGTGACCAATAACAACCCTTCCAGAGGATAATAGGGCATTTACTTGGATGCACAGTGAGTAATGGTAAATGAAGTACAGCTCCAAATTGCTTCCTTTTAAAAAACTCTTTATACCTTTTGCAAGATGCAACAATAACATAGATTTACATCGGTGTTGGCATAAAAATTGGTGCATCTCCAAGGAAGTTATCAACCCAGTGTTCCTATTTATTTGGTGAGAATCTAAGCCTAAGAAGGAAGCTGAAATCCAAAGAGCAAATCCTTAGTCATACACATAGTGGCATAAACACTGAATACATATGGATATAACTACTCTATTAACCCAGGAGTCGCTGTGTAACCAAGAAAATGCCAGCATATGGAGAACAGGCAACTGTAAACCTTTCACTTCAGCAGCATACAAAATGATACATGCTCTGAGCAGGCCAAAGGATAGAATGGATCAGCTGTGTCAATGCATCTATTTCAGGTAATTGCATCATATAAAGTGTTATACAACACATATATAAGCACTTACTCTTAAAATGGGTACACTCCATCTTCAAGATACTTTTCTTTTTTCTACACTACTTCAGTCAGAAAGCTGTCCCAACACTGCACTTCTTCAGAGATTGGATGAAAACCTTTCATTTAACTATGTATGTATTTGTGGATACTCTACTTACATGCATTGTATTGATGGGAATATTTCCATGTGATCTCAAATCATACAGAAAATGCTACTGAATCCATGCAGTTTGGATTGATAATAATTGCTTGTTCTAATAATATCAGAAAGGATTATGAGATGACTGGTCACATACAGAAAGAACAAGAGCACTTGAGACCGTCTTCACAGACAAAACCCAGGGAGAATGGTGTGTCAAATAGTTTTTAATATATTTCAGTATATCTTGGCTAGACATGATTATGGTATCTTTGCATTTATCTTACATTCATCCAACCATATTTCAATAGGATGGCACAACCTTTCTTCACAAAACAGGATTTCCAGAATGAAGCAGTGCTGTTGCATGTGTTAAAGGCAAAATCCAGGGTTGGTAGAGAGCTTATCTTCCTCAATACTTGGAAGCACTCATTTTAGCTTTGCAGTCTGATAGATTGCTGACAGAGAACTAGCCAGTTTTTACAATTATGTAACTGTTTCTGTCTAATTCCATGTCAGTAAGAATGGGATTTATTTAATTATTAGCATTTCTGCCTGCTAGCCCATTTCAGACTTTTCCAAATTGCTCAAAAGCAGTTTAGCACTTTTATAAATTGTGCTCTGTAATGCAACTTTTTAAGAAAAGATTATATTTGCTTTTCTCAAATTCTCCTGACTTTCTTAACCTACATCTTCCATAAAAAACAGAGACAATGAGTACATTGAATCATAATAGACAATTTAATTTCAACTTGGATTTAATATTTTTATACTCTTCCACGGGAACCCTTATTCCTGATGTGGCATTGCTTCATGCTATCACAGTAAGAATAAATCAATGTGGCAGCCTTCTGAACCTGAAATATCCATGGCAGTAATACTCAAATCATCATACTTAAGGCAATGCTTTACATAGAGTAACTGTTTCAAAGCAAATGCTGCATATTGTAAGTGGCAGAGCCCTTGAAAAGGGAAAAAAAATGGCATTTCTGTCGTATTTGAAAGGATGACATTAATCTTACTTAACTTTGAAGCACATGCTTTTGTTGTTACGAGCTTAATACAGAACTTTTGTCAGTGCGGATTTTTATGTATGAGTAGTCACTTGGTAGTTAACTTAGCAAATATGCAGACATAGGGTAAAACTTGAAATAGCCTGGAAATTGGTAGTTAAAAAGCGCTTTGTTAGGGACCTGATTGCATTTTATTTGTTTTTTCCCTTTTTTTTTAAGGCTCGTTTTGTTTTGCTTTAGAGTTTATTTTTGGTAGCTTGCTTTTTTGTAAGGAGTTACCTTGAGCCTACTAATTTTGTTTTTAAAGATATGATTCATACTTACAGAGTGACACCTGTACATAGAAATAGTTAAGGTATGACGGAGATGTTGCTGGCTTTGATTGTTGCAAATATTACTTCTTGCACAATTATGTTCTATTCAATACAATAAGCAGCACCTCATAGTGAGAAACAAGAGACGTTGTAGACAGCAGGCCATGTACGGAGGAGTAGAGCCAAGGGTGAGGATCCACACTGTGGAATCCCTTTCTCTTTTCTTTTCCCATATGCCACTCAGGCATGTAATCTAAAATGCCGCTATTGGCTCTCTCTGTAATTATTAGAGACAGAAGCACTTGTAAAGTTGATTCATCTTATCTAGATTAAACAGTTACCTCAGAGTATGATGAATAATTTTCTAGAGGTGTCCAGCTCTCCCTAGTTACTGTAGAAAGACCAAGATGACTTTTTTAGGCTAGACACCTTGCTTTCAGATGCCTAGATTCAGAGAAGTGAGTCCTATCCCTATACCTTAGTGGATGTTAGAAATCAAAACCCTCAGTCACTTTGTTTCAGGCTATCTTGGGACTTAGACATCTTTCAAGCAGATTTACTCAGTTCCTGTGTTTAAAGGTTTCAGCATAGCAAAAGAGTTAAAGACAACAGGATGGCCCACATTATTTGTAAAGACAGATGAGCTAGAAGAGTTGGATGCATCATGAATTGTCTCCAGTCAGTATGTGGAAAAGAATGGCTATTTGACTTTATTGCAAATAGCCTTTCTCTTGCAAGGATATATCTTTCTAAAAAATACATTCTTACTTTAAATTTCAAACAAAACAAGAGATTCAGTTGTTTGTGCAGGTTTATCTTTCTTCAGCAAAAAAAAAAAAAGTAAATAACTGAGTGGAACTTAAGACCAGGATTAAAGCATGAATTAATACACTTTTTGAATAACTGAAGCTCATTACACTCCCAGCTTAGTGAAAAAGTCTATTTATGTTCTGATTCTCATGTATATTATGACAGGCATATTCAGCGGTGCTGAAGGTCATTAATGCACTTGGTCTTGCTAATGCCTTGTTATAATGTCATACTGGATTTGTGTTCTGTTTCTGTATATGTATAAGACATATTTTATCTGTCTTGAGAAAGAAAATGCTGGTGATAAGTTGCTGCATTAAAAATTGAACTAGAAGTGTTTGTTTTAAAGTACACAATTACATTTTAGTTGTATTGATCTACTGTACATAGGGTAGCTAAGAGAAAGGTTTCAGAGACCATACTCATGGTGGTCAGCAGGCACCTAAGTGTTTGCTTTGGTGGGGCAAATTTGGTACAAATTTGGCATCAGGAGCCAGGTGATCAAATCTGTCTTTCCTCAGACTTCTTGGCTCAGGATGAGTGCTCTTCTTCTGTCTTCAAACTGATTAATTTTTTTGGTGTCTACAGAATAGATGATGTGATTCATTTTTTTATTTTTTTTTTTCTATCTGCCAAGTGTTACTGGGAAGCAAATATCACCACTATAAAAATAATGCTTTATTGCAGTTATTGCCAAGTAACTTATCAGTCTTTGACTAAAGCTCTAACCAAATGTAGGAATCTACATAGAAGCTATCTATATTCATGCCTTAAATCATCAATAGGAATGTTCATGCCATCCAAAGATCTTAGGGTGACTAGTGCAGATGAACGTGTCTGTACTGCAGATATCCAGCATTATGTCAGGTGAATTCCACTCTAAGACATTAAATATGGCCCAATTAGTATTACTGCAAAACAAGCACTACTTGTTTATATAGTATCTTATAAATAGTGTAGGGATGATTTTAGCTGTTATTCATATGCCATAACATTTTGCCATTAAAATTGCTTCTAACTACACACTGCAATAGTCACATTAGATTTTAGTTTTATTCAGTTCTTCTTTATTGTCCTTACTCACAATAGGTGACAGTCAAGGTCGGGTTTCCTATTAGTATGCTAAAACCTACTGCTCTTGCTCGGGAGTTACTCAGATAACTTATGTGTGTGAGAGTTGTAAATCTCGGGTACATTCAAAATTTGGCTTCTTGCTGTTAAGGAAGGCAGTACACTGTCTCAATTTTGCTTTCTTTGCCTGTATGATTACAAGGGAGCTTTTTATTTCCTTCAGAGAGCAGATATTGTAATATCTAAAATTTTTGTTTCTGGAGTAGAAAGTCTTTCTGATTGTACAGTCTTTTGAGGAAATTTTCCAGATCCTCTCTGTTGGCAGCACAGCTTTATTGTCAGTTTTTCCTAGATGTCTGAAGCACTGGAACTCAAAATTCCCAAGAAAGAACAATTAATTGTTAGGAGTTGATGTTCAACATATAGACTGGATTTTACACCTATATGGTGTGTCAAAACCAGAGGTGGCCATGCAATGTAGTCAATACAGACTGAACACGAGCTCTGTTCATCTGTCCAGTCCTCAGCTCCAGCTCATGCATCCAGCATCATTAGAAAGCTGTGAAGAATTAATCCTCCCAATTCTGCACCATTTCTTTCACAGTTTTCACCCAGAAGCCTGCAAAATTCTGAATGAATAACAGCATAGCATGCCTCCCCACTTCCAAATACACTTGCATAAGAAGAAACTTACCTCTTGTGAAGACTTTCTCGTTAACTTCGAAACACCCTATTTAGCAAAAAAAAAAAAAAAAAAAAAGTTTTAAGTTTCCTCACATCAGTCTTTCCAATTTAAATTGTGTTTTTTTCTAATCCATGATTTAAAATTTCATTACAATCAAGCATCTCAAGCTCTTAAGGTTACAAAATCTTTGAAAAGGTAAGTTTAGTATAACTGCTTAGACACGCCTGTCTGTATCTGCAGAAATCCCGGGGCAACAATATTTACAAGGAAGTGCATTGATTTAATTAAGATATTATAAAATTATGAGAACAGTGCCTTCATTGTGAATGTTGTTAACTGTTATTTTGTCTCGTAAAGCTTGTTAAAAAAACATTCCTAATATATAGACATGCACAAACTAGTCTGAGTGGCATTTTCTTTTTTTCCACAAATGAGTAGACCAAGGACCTCATTAAATTTGGATATGACCACCATTTATTTATTCTGAATAACATCTCACTTTAAGCTTCACATCAGGATGACTCATTTAGTGTGTGAATTTTCACCTGGGCAGAAGGTAATGTCCTCTTATGCTCTTAAGGACATTTGCATTCAATCGCTTATTTACATTTGTCCAGGTTTTTGTTATTTACCTTCTTTTGGTAAATAACAGAAAAAGGAAGAGGCTGTGTCAGAAAGAGATTGATAGCTTTTCATCTTGATCTTTGGGTTGTGATTCTGTTTAATTTATTTCTTGGCTTAGTCTCCTAGATCTCTCAAAGTCTGCAGAATTTCCTAGGTTTTAGTTCCTTGATTAAATGTACTATGAAGCTGAACTTTTTTTCTCTTTTATTTAAATAGTTGGTGAGTTTATCTCTTGACATCGTCTTCTTAGAAAGAAGAATTAAAGGAATGATATTCTATTGGGTGTAAACGAAATTTGGTTTATTATTAAATTGTGAAAGGTGGTCAGTAAGTATATTTTTACTGTATTTTTTTACAATAAACTGTACTTGCTCTTAAATTGTTCACATAGCAAAAAGACTGCTGGCTAAAAGTCAAGCTCAAATTAAATCATATTACTTCCTGCTAAGTAACTTGTAAGATAATGTAATTTTAAATGGAATGTTAACTTCTCTTCCTGCAAAAAAAAATAATTAAAAACACAAAAAATCCTAGAATTAATGACTTAGATATAAAACCCAAAAAGACTTCTAAAATAGCACCTCCATAATATTCAAGATAACTGACAGTGTGTGAAATGGTGGCTGTAAAAAACACAATACACTCTGAATTACCCGGGTACACAGTCTTATAAAAAAATCTCAACATTGCAGACCCAAAGACATGATTCTGGTTGCTCTTTTTTGTAGTAAATTTACTGAATTTACTAATACCTGCTGGAATGGAAGCAGAGCACGAGCAATCCAAGGATGTTTCTGGAGTGCATTGGTGTAATAAATTTGTGACATGGGTGACAGTGTCATTGATGAAGGGGTATGCTCTACTGGACCTTACAGACAAGTGCGTATACTGGCAGTTGGCTGCAGTGGCAATGAAATGGTGAAATTCAGGATTCATGTAAAAAAACACCCTGCCTTTCCACCAGGCTTCAGGTCTCCATGCCCTGCACTTTGGTGGTGTTTACCCAGTATTTCTGGCTAGACTTTGCAACATTTACCTCCAGGAGACCAAGTCCATCACCAGTTATGAATGTAGTAACCAGAAAAACTTCTTAAATTAAAATATAATCTAACCTTCATGGTAGCAATAAAACTGAATGTAAGAGTAAAAGGATTTTAAATCACTGCTTTAATCTGAATAAACCATTATACTCTGAGCCAGTCCCAACAGTGATGCACACTGATGTCATTTTCTACATCCTCAGCTCTGTTTCTTTCATCAGTCTGCACAGCTTCTCAGCAGCAGTCTTTTCATCCCTTGGGAACAGTCTCTATCTAACTATTAAATGCCATGCTGATGTGTTGCTTCCCAAGGGTAAAAAATAAGCTTGGAAACTTGGCTATGTGTGATGGTAGGATCTTGCCTCAAAATAACACTGTCATCACATTTTCATGACCCTGAAATGTTTCTTAAAAATTGCTTCTTCTTGTTTATTTTACCCTTTCTTATTCTTCCAGCCTCCTACTCTTATACTTCAATAAAACATTCATACAATGAATATCCATGTAATTTTGTCACATATGGTACAAAAATGTTTTTACTGAGCTGTGCCACATTCACCTCAGTTCATGAATTTGAGCATGCATCTAAGTTTGAGAAAAATACTTGTAATGAGGCATCTGGTGTAGCAATCGGCTAATTGTTTTCACTCCTTTTGCTGTCTGTGGAGGTAGATGATTATTTAATCCTTCCTATTTTAGACACTTGGATGGGGTACGTTACTTTAAGGAAGCTATACAGTGATCATCATATAGTGATTGTAGATCCTTAAACTCGATACCTGACTTTTAATTGTCTACTGGGTAATAACAAATTCCATCCCAGTGAAGCCAATGAGGAAACTTATGCTTGAACCTTGCTGAATGTTTTGTCCTTACTCATGCTGTTTCTCTTTCC
>NW_009953507.1:3808571-3847963 GCF_000747805.2 Chaetura pelagica | reverse complement strand
CTTTCCCTTGGTTTTACATGAAATGACTGAATATTTATGGTTTTCCTTTGTACATATAATGTTGCTGCTTCAATAAGGCACCATCTACAATTCAAAATGCTAAATGTAGTGCAAAAACTAATATTTGATACACCCCTGCCTTATTAGTTTTGACAAGTGATTCTTATCATTCAAACTTTCTGTCTCCTGTGCTTAGAAAATGGATTCATTTTTCTTTTAAATGTTGTCATATCATAAATTCAAGCAGTTTATGGTGATCTTTCCTAATCAGTATGCCAGCTGCATTTAAAAAGACCTTTGACTAAAGATATTACAAGCTTCTGCTTCCATGTTGAAAATTTTGTACTTTGTTAGATATGTTATTATTCCCCATGTCTGCCATCAGACTTGAATCTATTCTTTAAAGCCTATAACCACATAGATTGTTAGAAGCTGTGAGGTGGAAATTATGTTCCTCCATTCTTGTTTAAGGTAAGAAATTATCTCTGATTGCCACAGCTTTACAGTTTTGTCCTCCAGTAGCAAACCATCTTGAAAGAATGATTCAGTCACAAGCCAAATAAAGAACAGGGAAATGGATCGGTTTTTATTTGTATTTGAAAATTCAGCATGTTTACCCAGCGAAACAAAAGTTGTGCACTGACTAATTTGTCTATACTTTTTTTCCTTCTTCTTCTTTTATCTGTAAATAAATTTCCACAGCTCCTGTGTTCATATGTTCACAAAATAGGCAGTGAGTTCATGCCATATGGTAATTAAGGTTACAGTCACAAAATTTGTTTTCTTTTTTCCTTGTTATTGCATACAAAATATTACTCATTTTTACAATGGAAACAATATTGAGTGGAAGTTCATTGCTTTGTCTCTTTAATGATGTAAGATTCAGTGTACAGTTTGCATTTGAATAAGTTAAATGAACTAATATGTGAATTCTAATTTTTATTGTTGAGGTTTTTTTTATTCCTCAAAAGCTTGGTTTCCTGCAGACAAGCAGAAACCTCCATGTCTCCTAAAGCTTATTTTTCATGTCCAACAATTAATGTCACATACACATGCATGGATAATAAATAACATCTAACTAATTTTCTTTTTTGTTGGATTTCTTTTCTTCTCACCTATTCTCATTTAAACTGGAGAAGAATTGTGTGAGCAAATTTACAGATCCTTATAAGCAGGCATAAAATCATTGCTTGGCAGGTTACTTCCGTCAGCTTATTGAATCACTTTCCATTATTTTAGTAACAAAAAAGTAATTAAAATTTAACAGTAAATTTTACTTGCAGGTACTTCTGATTTTCTTGTGGAAATAAATGCTGACAGGCTGCACTGAACTTTGGGTTCAAATGGAGAAATGAATTGCAGTAGATAGTTTATTCTTGATAGTGTCACTCAATACAGAGTATTTAGATAGCACTTTTACTCTAAACTGTCTGTAAAACAAGCTGCATCTATATGAGTGCACTTGGTCTGTGTTCATACGGTACATGTAAAGACACAAAGTTGGGTCCGAGGGGAGCAGATAGGCAAAAAAGGGAAAAAAAACCTCCAAACAACAGAAAACATATCTTCAGAGGAATTTTCAGGTTAAAGAGTTTTTACTATGCATCTGTAGCTAGACTTATCTATCAGTCAGACTGCATAACAGATTAAAACTGCATCCCCTAAGTGTAATTAATGTCTTCCTAAACCTGAATCTTTTAAAAGGGATAAGAATAACAAAGCCGTAGTAAACTGGTTAATGTATTTTCTGTGTTCCTGTATATTAACATTACCTTCTTTCCTTTAGAAAGATTTTATTTGGAATGAAAACTATGTTAGAAGAAAGTGGGGGTTTTTTGAGCCTATTTATCAGTTCAGGTGCACTATATCAATAAAGCAGCAGAAAAAGTGCAGCCACTAAAGAAATGATTTATTGATACTTCAGGCTTGTTAAAACAGGTTAATGTCAATGCAATTAACTTCTGGATTAAGTCAGTCCACTGCACAGTGAAAGCTGACACAATGGCTTTAAAACCACATCCCACAGAAAATGAGAGCATCAATGAGTGCTCAACATTAGAGGAAGAACCAGCTATCAATACAAGGCTGAGCCTCCTCCAGTAGAAAAAAAAAAGAAGAAGAAAAAGGTTTATTTTGAATGAAATTATTCAAGTAATGGGCCACTGAGCAGCAGAATGATCAAATAGTTTCAGAGCTGTACAGAGAAAAGGAACACAGGATAACAAGACAATATATAGAAATTAGAAATTAGACAAAGTTAAAAGTAACAGTACTGCATGATCAGCAAATGGCCAGGTTACACGAGGTCAGCTTCACTTGCAAAATATTAGATGCTAATTACATTGATTGGATGAAATTCTGCCAAGAAAGTGAATAAATTCTTCATAATTCACTCAATTATGCAATGCCATTATAAATTAGCAAAGAAGTTTGTTAAGATATTCAGACTGCTTCTTAATGTGAAAGTTAAAGTGTATGTAAAACAAGGACAGTTAAAATTAACACCAAGAAAATGCAGAACTGTGAAAATATGCTATAAAGGAAAGACAGATAATTAAAAAAAATAATGTCACATTTCAGATAGCCATTTAAATCCATTTCCAAGCGTAAAACATAATCTCATATATTCAAAAGCAAAATTTGTTTCAATACTTCATCATGATAATGTAACAGCAATTGATGTCAGTCATATATATCTTATATTTGATAAATCACTGCTCCTCATATAAATGGTGGCCCACAGAATTTTAGTCATTTCCATGTGTCATCTGTCCTTTAATGCACACAGCCAGTGGCAGCTGCCTTGTAGGGCTCCAGGCTGTGTTATCAATGATGTAAAAAGGACTTCATGAAACTGCGAAATAGCTTCCACACTGAAGCGGAAGCACAGGAACAGAAGAAAGGATCTGAGTGAGCTTCTGCAATCCCTACAGCAGGAGGTGCAACGGGGTCTGGAGGTACAGGCTACAGGGCTGTATTTCCTTTGGTAAAAGTAGCCCTAAAATATATTAGCTTGTGCTAGTATGTTGGATGGCTGCACTCCACGGCTGTCCAGAATCAGTATTGTCTAAAAATGGTGTGAACAAGTATTTCATTCTCTCCAAACTTTAAACTTCATCTGCTCAGGTGCTTCCCAAGAGTTGAACTGCACACATTTGGAGGGACACTTTGTAGGCAGGGAATTATGACTAGTTAAATAGAAACAGCAAATGAAATCTGCATCATTTTTGTAAGATCTCACATGTCTCAAAGAACTGCTAAAATTTGTTTCTTTTCCCTGAGAAAGTAGAAACAGAAGCAAGAGAAAAGGGAAAAATCATATTTTAACAGAAAATTGTGGAGTAAAATGAAATAAATTTAATTTCTTTTGAATTCACCAGAGAAACAATAATATTATTTGAATCTCGTATAGTAAATATTCACACACACTCTCAAGTCAACAAGTATATTCTTAAGAAAGGTTTGGTAATATGATTAATATGATGACTTTTATATAAATATGAAGTATAAAATATAAAATTAAGAAAGGAAAGAGAGGGAGACACTTGGAGTTCCTGCTGCTGTCATCTTTTTAGTACAGCTGTACCTTTATACAGACAGTCCTTAGCAAAGTTGTCATGATCCGTGACCTATTATATCTCCTTATTGGAGTGTATTAACTTATCAGGATTTGCTGAGAGATCCACACGTGGGTATTGCCTCACACAGAGGATACAGGAACTTATGTCCCGACTTTTTTGAGTGAATAACTCGCTCAGTGCTTACTAAATTTCTAACAACAGCAAGGTTTATTGTGGGGAAAACAAAGCAATTTGGGGCAGGAGTGGCAGAGACCATGGCAAGGCAGGAGGTATGCACTGAATCCTTGATGTGGAAAAGGACAGAGAGGAGGTTGAAAGGACAGCCTGAAACAGGAGAAGAGCAGATGCTGTGTAGGAATTAGTAAAGAGGATGGAAGTAATTTGGCCTTCAAAGTAGCAAAGTGTGAAACGTGATAAAGTGTTTTGAGGCAAAGCTTCTCTCTAAATCATTTATTAGAGTAATTTGGGAAATTGGACCAAAACAATCTTTAAAAAAACAAACCTCAAGCTAATGATTTCAAGGTCAAAGTTTTACAACCTGTTTTTAAAGAGTTCTTCCATTTCTTCCATTTTCCCTACTATTAAATGCTGCTCAAAGAACAGAGAAGATATCAAAGTTAATTGATGATGGCACTTTTAATTATACACTTTTTTTCTTGGAAGCAACAATATTCTCCAGCTCATCAGATTAATTTATCAGTGATTGTGACAGGACCACGAGTCAGGCAAAGGTCTGAAGTGCAGCTTTCTAGAACTTCTCATTCCTCCAAATCACTCAAAATATCAAAAGACCTTTTAACTCAGAAACCCTAATTTTGTGTGTACTTAATTTGTGAATAATGAAAGGACCTTGAGTAGAAATAACAATACAGGTTTTACAACTCTCCTTCTTCCCACCATGTGCTTGTCTCCTGATCTTCCAAGTGGCAGCAGACTCAAAGGCTCCTCATCCTCAGGAAGTGCCTCTGTCTGTGGTGACTCCTGTCTGCTTGCTGCCCCTCAGTGCAATGTGCTCAGCTTCAGGAGGTGCTGAAGGTTCCAGCCTGGCCCTGACTGCCTCTGCCACTCCTGCAGCCCCTGAGCATTTTCACAATGTGTGCTCAGATACCACCACTTGTTCTCTGCTGTACACCTCAACCTGCCTAAGCATGACTGTGAACATAGAGACAAAACAGCATCTATCACAGGAGGCTTCTTATTCTGTTCTTAAAGGATTAAAACTTGATGTCACACTATTACCCCACACTTGATGTCACTATTAGGAACAAAACCCATGGTTTATGGACATCAGCTATTTTTCTTGGAATTTTGCACTATCTGAAAAATCTTCTGCTGATAAGAATCTGCATAACAAGTGATTTTATGTATAAGGCATTACAAAAATCTTTAAAGCTTTAAAAAATAAGACAAATGTAGATTCTTTGGAGTCATGATTCTGTATTTTAACACATTTCTTATTTACAATGAGTTGCTGACAGCTCCTTGCTGCTGAAAGCTACAAGAGACAAATATCTTGGGATGGTAGTCACAAAAGACTTTTCAGAATATTTACATAGCAAAAAATTGTGCAATATTATAGCAACAATACTACAGCAACAATGCAGGACCTCAGGTAAAGAGACCCAGATGAATCTTTTAGGGAATGTAGTTTGGACATTGCTACTTCAAGAGCAATGTTTGTGTAACAGATTTGGAAGAAGGAAGAAGAAAGTGAGTGTCTCATATTCCTTTGTGGAAGCAAATATTGGATACTCAGGTGGCACTTGGTATGTACTTTTGATACCATATATTTTAACAAACTCCTCACATATTGAAAACACTTAAACTGGCAAGAGCCAACAGGGGCTTACTCTTCACAAATAAGAATCTTTCAGAGCCACAAGGTTCTTGTGTTTAGCTCTACTATGCAGCATGAATAATGGAGACCCAAAATATTTCCTTTATTAACAGTCCTACAGAGTTAGGACAGACATTTAACTTTCTTGACTTAGCATGCTCTCCTCCTCTGATTGCTACCCTTGGGTGACTATCTTTTAATTCAATATTTCTACCAATTCTGTCTTTCAGTAATTTAATCAAAACTGTGACTTCCTAGATGGTCAGTGACATGCCAAGAGCTTTACTAAAGCTGAAGTATTGCACCTCTATGGCTTTCCCCTTCTAATTACATCTATCAGGTTACACATCAAAGAAGAAAATTAAACCACTTAACCCTAGAATCACATAGTTCGGAAGGACCTCCAGAAGTAATCTAATCCAGACTTCTGCTCCAGTAAGATAAGGTTGTTCAGGGTCATTTTCAGTCAAGTTTTGCATAACCCTAAGAATGGAGACTCCACAGCTTTTCAGAGCCCCTCTACTGGGTTTCATATTCTAGTGGTAGAATACCTTTTTTCTTATAGCTAGTTTTTTCTTGTGTTCCATCTTATATTCATTCCTTTGTGTCCTAGTGGCTCTTGTTTAATAATAATTGATTTTGTACTGATATCCTCAAGGTCCTTACAGACTTGCTGTTTAAATAAATTTCTGAGGGCTAAATTTCTGAAGTTAATTTTTTAACAAGTGAAATCGATTCTGCACACTTTTTGTTACAGAAATGGGCCTGTTCCTCAACCTGTCAGCTGATGTTTCTCAGGTATTACTGTGCACAACTTAGAATAAGAGTTTAACTATGTTTTTTATCTTGTGTTTTGCTTTTACAGTCTTTTCTCAAAGCACATCACACATTTCTGAGGGCATCTTTGAAAAATTGCACCATACATACAGGTAGAGGATTCTAAACTCATGTTTTATTCAATATGGGAAAATCTACATATGTGAAATCTACAACAGTCAGAGACCCAGAAGGCAACTTTTTTTAGCCCATGTTGCTTTCATTTGTACTTTACAGACATCTCTAAATACACAAGGATTAATTTTTATTGGAATATATATGCACATATTTTCTACTGCAGTGTATGCTTCCTA
Source organism: Chaetura pelagica (assembly GCF_000747805.2). NCBI lineage: Eukaryota > Metazoa > Chordata > Aves > Apodiformes > Apodidae > Chaetura > Chaetura pelagica. The sequence continues at coordinate 3,841,415 of NW_009953507.1, read as the reverse complement.
GGAAATCCAGAGAGGTCTTGACCAGTCTTCTACCAACACTCTACTTTGTGCTTGTGTTACAATACTGTCTGGCTCCTTTATGCACAAGCAGGCAGACATCTGGGCCAATAAGACAAAATCTAGCTGAAGACAACTTTTCCACAAACTGGTAAGTTAATAGTAAAATTAGTTTATTTTAAAATATATGTTTTAGTAAGACTTCAAATTAAAATACAATTTCAGTAATGTGAAATAAGGATAAATATATAAAAATTATACTGACCAGACATAATTAGAAATTGGTTTACCTGCATTAGCTTCATGCGTTGCATTCAGTATTATTAATTGTGAAACACATATTCCCTTTCAGAGATTTTGAGGGAGCACCTACTATGTTTTTGGACTACCTTAAATAGCCACTGGATGTTACTGTTACTCTTCCAAAATTAAGCTTTCAATGTATATTTTCTGGCAATATGTTAATTGGGTATGAGAAGGCAAGTTCAAGCATCTGAGTCATCTCTAGTAATTTTCACTTGTTCTCACGTTTCATGACATTATCAATACCTTCAATGGTAATAGGTATCCACTTTTGTGTGTGTACATTTTTTCTGTTTGTGTTATGCTTGCTTGCTTCAACAACTACTTTCTCTATGCATTTTCTTTGGTCTCTCCAGGAAATCACCTGGCTTGAGGAGTTGCTAAATACTCTGTAAGTGTTTATTGCTCTCACCATTGTCCAATATGTGCTCTACTCTGTATGTATTTATAGCAGAAAAGAGGAAAATTGCCTGTAATATATTCTGATGATGATAACTTCTCAGTTTCATTGATATTGTATCGTCACATAATTTGTGAAATATCTTTAATTTTCTGCTAAAAATACAATTTTTTATTTCGATTTGCTCCTATATATTTTCATATATTTACCACTCCTTATGCACTGCTAAGAAAGATACTTTTTTTCTAACAATTTTTGGATTGACATAAATATTGTAAGAATAACAAGTTACTTCTAGTCCATACTATCTTGACTGTTATAGTTAACTATCATTAACTATTATAGTTGACAGACTATTAAATGCAATACTATGATGCAATACTTCTACACTTCCTGATAATTTGTCTGTCTTAAAGGCAGTATTTTCATCTTGGTTTTAAATTCTGAAAATTTGGAACACCAAATTCTCATACTTCTACTGCAATTTTATCTAACTTAAACTACTTGAGTGTAATTTTTCAGCAAATTCTTATCACACACAAGATATTTGGGGAGGATTTACATTAAAATTACATCGTGTTGAAACTATGAAGAATAGTATTATGGTTTACTTGCTGGTGTGTGCTTGCAAGCTTTTCTTTCAAAGATCTAATTTCTCTGGATAAAAAGCTTCAAACTGCCAACAGCCAGGTGAAAGTAAGGAAAAAGAGAACTGAGGTGATGTCAGGGGTAGAACTTCTGCCATGCCCTTAGAAATATGGCTGTGTTCTAAATCTTTGGGAAATCATGCTTAATTAATACTTACAAGAGGGGTGTTGTAGGTTAGCAGTATTTTTCCTTGAGATTCTAACAGTGTTGGGCAGGTTTCATCCCAGGCTAACTGCTCCAATTCAAAACAAAACAAAAACCCGTATTCTCTAGAAATTTGTATATTTATGTTTGCATTTCTAAGAATGCTTTTGTCAGGCTAGGATAACAGCAAACCATTCTGTAAGATCCTGTTCCAGTTTGGTTTGGTGGGTTTTTCGGTAGCGGGGGAAGGGTCTCAGGAGTGGCTCCACTAAGAAGCTGAGAAGCTCCGCCTGCTCCAAACCCAGCCAAGGAGCCATTAGAGGGACAATAGATGTGCATCAGCGATTAACATACGAAAGAACTGATGTAACACCTGAGCAGAGAGGGACCTGGGAGAAGAGCTGGAGTGCTGCTGGGGAAGGAGAGCGGTGCTGGTGGGTGGTGAGAAGTTTCCCTGCAACCCATGGCGAGATGGCAGCTGTGCCCCTGCACTCATGGAGGAACGTGGTGGAACATTCTCTGAAGGCGCTAGGAGGGGGGAACTTGGCCAGTGGACTTGGATTTTGTGGCCAAAGGATTTGCTGCCCATGGATTCTGATTGTGCAGCTTTGGAAGACCCCGGTGCCAGGGGAGTTTGTTCCCGAAGGAGCCCGTGACTGTGGGAAGCCCAGGCTGGAGCAGCTCGGGACCTCATGGGGTGGGGGGGTAATTGAGCGAGTGGCCATGGGACTGTTCCTTTGTTGTCGTGTTGTCTCAAACCACGACAGAGCCAGACAATACTGACACACAACACCGTCTTCGTTCTCACATCTATTAGAGTGACTGACAAATGACCAACTTCTGTTACCAACATTCTCAGTGTCTTTCTGATGGGCCATACAGTGTTCACTCTAAACAATTGCTTATGCTAAATTATAACTGACCAATAATTGACCAATTATATTATGATGGCCTAATTTAAAGAGAAAGTGTTTTTCTTGTGACAAGGTAATTCAAAGTATAAAAATAATTTGTTGTTTATTTATTGTTTTTCTCTGCACTTGAGTGCATCTAGCGAAAAAAACCCTTGTTTGCTCTGTGCCAATAAATTGTCCGTCCACCTCTTCTGCAATTTTCTTATGCTAAGTATTAATATAGTTTATATTTAAACCTTCTGAAATATAGATTTTTAAATTAAATACTCATTTTCTACTGATTACTTTCTTCCCACTTTCTTGTTAGAATAGTTCTACAATAGAGTAAAGCTGAAAATAATATTCTTTGAAGAATTATAAACAAAAAATGGGTTAGTCCAGATGAAAAAAGAATCTGTAATAAAATCCCCTGGGAGTCAATTCTGCTTCTTGACCACAACATAACTTTGAGAAGACTAGGGTCTTCACACCTCACTATTCAGAAAACTGATACTGCCCTTGGAAAAAGTGTGCTTCCTCTCAATGCCTACTTAAAACCATGTGCTTTCTGTGCCAAGTGCCTGGCTTACAAATTATGCGACACAGCCTATTGAAAATTAACTTTGTTACTTTATTAGTCGTGCACATATAGGAAAGAGCTATTCTACCACACAGAAGGTTCTTGCATATTCACGTTGAGCGACTACCAAGAGTATATATAATTGGCAATTATTAGAAATCCAGGATATCTCCTAATGATTGTACTTCATAAGAGATTAACATGTTGAATAAACAGAATAATAAATGTGTGAATAACAGCATTTTATTAGCTCTACCTTCTTATTAGGTCATTTCCATCATCATATATTTCACTTGCAATATGGATTTGAATACACCATTGTCAACTCACATTTCTATTTTAAATATCCTTCTCTGATTACTAAATGGATAGTTATTAAACCAATAATTTGGAACATGAAGCATTAATGGAAAAGTATGTCAATATGCAATTGTCCATGGATGTAGGTATTTGCATGATTAAACCCATCATTGTTAAGTTCTCTTGGGGCTGCACTTGTGTTATTTTGTGCAATTTCATTACACCAGAATAGTGGGGACCAGAATCTGACTTTGATATCTGGTTTTAGTCTATAAAAATAGCAAAGAACATTTCTATATAGCTTTTGCTAAAATTCCAGTACTTAATATTTTTTCATAGTATGAGTCTATTGGGTATTTAATTTAGGAAATGGTTGTATCTGCTCTTTAATCTGTCACTTGCTGGTGTATTACCATTAAGACTATAGGAATGGCACCACGGGTCTCTGAGGAATGGTCTGCAACCTTCTGCTATATAATCTGGAGTCACATTCACTTTTTCATGATTGCATGACATTGGTGGTTCATAGACAGTCTGTGACTGATTAATAGATTTAGCTGCTTTTCCTTCTTTATTGTTTCCAACTGAGAAGCTTCTGGATTATAGAAGAAATTCTCATTATTAGTCCCTGCATGAATGACCTTTACTTTCTGCTGTTAAATTTCATCCATATTTCTACTATTCCATTCCTTAATGTCACGCAGCCCTTCCATTACAAGAATCTGATCTTTCCCATGCTTACAGTGCTGCCACTTTTGCATCAGTGAGTGAAAATCTTTTGCATTTTTCTTTCCAAGGTTATTAATGAAAATATTAAATGGGTGTTGACTAATGTTTCAGTGTCTACTTGGAGCTCCATCTTCTCTTACAGATATTTGAAATTTCCTTTTTAGTCCGTCTGTATCAGTTTTGCTGTTTGTACTCTTCTTATTCTAGTTCTGTTCTTTCCCATTATGGTTAATAATGTGACACCAATATCTTATATTAACAAAGTACAAGTTCACAGTGTACACACTATAGTGTGTGCTTGTATATCACAACATACAAATGCATAATAATATATTTAATTTTCAATATCTGATAAGTGTATTACAATTTGCCTCTGAGAAGCATTCCTAGGGAATGATGGCAGTCTCTATAGTCCTTCTGCAGCAGTTGGAACAATCCTGCTGGAAATCCCGAGGCAGTCATGTCTCTCACTAGCTACTCCAGCTTCGAGTAATTCCCCGGATTTGCTGCATTTGAAATCTGAGGTGTGTCCTGACGTACAAAATAATAAATGCCTGTATAATTTTTACCTGCTTTATCTGAAATTCCTTTTCATCCCTGCCTACACAGTGTGTATGCTTACTCCTGGCAGACTCTATTCTGACTTGCATCTGGATCTGTTGTAGTGACAAATTTTTTAGTCCTTACCAAGGACTTCTCAATCACAAAAAGTTGCCTCTCATCTTGAAGATCTGTTCTGAGTTATTTCTCCTGCCTGTTGACTATCATGCTTCTCTTCTGTGTAATGTCTTTTTTTATACCTGGGCAATTTCTTGAAGCTATCTCCATTATCTCTGCTCCTATGGGACCAGCAGCTTCTCTCTTCTCTCATCCTATCTTTTCTTTCAACACGTTTCTCCTCATTGCTGCCCAGTGCAGCATAGCTGGTCCTAAACTAGCTAGTTAATCCTACTGCCATGTTCTCACAGTAATTCTTTTTTCAGTTTATTGACCTGCCATTCAGTTTCTGTTGTCCAATAAATGCAGGTTGTCAGTTTTTTATGCTGCTTTCTCTCTTCCACTTATCTTGACATTCTTGTCTGAACTTTGTTCTATTTTCCAAGTTCATGTCCAGTTTTCATTTCTTCCCCTCCATAAGCTCCACTGGGAAAACCTTACATGAACCTAGGTTATATCAGTCAGTTGTTCAGGGAGAAAGCTCTTCTAACGGTTTTTTGCATCTCCATCTCTATCTTCGCTTTTTGGTGAAGTTACTGTAACATCTGACTATGTTGCCCGAGTATAGGTGTTTGCCCTTCCTACCTTGCCTTTTAAGAAAATAATAGGTGGGCTAAAGTTGCTTTATACAAATTAAATGTTTTCTGTCATACGCTAGTCTAATTGGTCAATGATCTCCATGTTACAGCTGGACTTCTATGTCTAGGAGTTTACAATTTATACCACAGTCCAAAAAACAGGAACAAAAGAATGAATTAACCAGAAAGGAATTAAGTATTTGTTCAAGTAATTTCAGTGCTTTTTAGCTGAAATTACCACAATTTTTTTATAGTATCAAAAAGGTAACCAAAGAAAGTATATTTAAATAAAATGTTTGCTGTTCCTCTTCTGTTCTCAATCAGGAACATCCATCTATGCATATTTGTCTCCTATTTACCAGCAGAGATATTGTAGCAAATAATTGCTGTTGAATTTTTTTCCATATCTGTCAGATGTAATTCTCTAAAAAACACCTGGGAAGAATGCAGTAAAAGTAAATCATTAGAGACAAGGTGAAGTGTGTACTCTGTTTCTATAATGCATTTCATGCCCTTCTCTTTCAGAGCAGGAAGCTGTAATCCAAGAGGTCTAACAAATCAAAAGGCAAAATACTCTGTTCCCTTTAATATACTTCTAATGTCTTTTTTTTTTTTCTATTAAAATTCCTCTTGGTGACTAAATCTTTACTTTTATGTAAAGATTTGACTTTACTTGACTTTACTTTTATGTATAGTTTCTGAATATTGAATTGTAACTAAATCTGAATTGTTTAGAATTCTGAGGAAACCTCAGTCTTCAAGATCATATGAACATTACTGTTTCTTTATAGTGGGCTGAAAACAATCCTTTTCCCTGAAAATTTCTTCCAACTCTCATTTGTCACTGGTGGTGAAAGAAGAGACCTATTTTCTTATCATAAACTAGAAAATAGATCACTGTTATACCTAAGTCCTGTTGACATCCATGTTTTTTATCTAAACCAGTGCCTGAGAAAAATAGTGGGGGAAAAAAAAGTAAAATTACTGCATTAATTGCAGTCTACAAAATTATTTTACATTTAGATTCTGTAGTTTAAACTGACAGAGCTTTCAACACTCCTGGAATGTTTCTGTTCTGAGTAGTGTATGGAAGATATATAGGACCTGATCTTTACAGTCATTCAAACCAAGTGAAAAATTGCAAAGAATGTGTACTTAAAAGCTCACACTACAGGTATTATTCACAATGAAAACCTGGTTTTCACATACAATTGGAAGCACAGTGATTAGACAAACTAAACTACAGTTCTTTGCCACCATACCCTAAAAATTAAAAGGCTTTTCTTTCTTATTTTTCACTAGGAATCTGTTTCAAATGGATTAGTGACTTTTTTTCTAGTAAATGTGTTATATTCTTTAGAAGCTCTTTTGGTGTTGAGTAGCTGGATAGTGCTTGCTGGAAAAAAATTGAGTGCAACTACATTGTTGGATAAAGATTATGAAGATAAGTACCAAACTCTTTGATTATTTCCTAAGTTTTCTGCAGTATAATACATAACCCAGGAGGGATTTATACATTTTTATTACAAAAGCCTAAGTTTCAAATAGCATTGTGAGTTCAATTCTGTTTCTATCCACTTTGAAGATGCAATACAATCAAGACATTTTAGCTTAAGTTTAGGAGTTATGCATGAAAAAATAATCATGTACAGTTTGATCATAAATAAAGGGGGTTTTGTGTGTATTTCCTATGGATTGCTTTGAAAGGTTACCCTTTTATAAGTTCATAAGCTGCAGTAAGGAAGGGCCTTACGGGTGACTCAGGATTTCAAAAACCTTTTTGAATGTTTTTTGTAACACTTTCATTTTAAATTGCTGTAGGCGTGACCCAAAGTCTGACAAAGTTAATGTAGTTGTTTTTCTTTTCAGTAAATTTGGACTCATCTTCTTAAGTCATGAGCCAAAAAGATCCTTTAATTTTCTAAAAGAAAAAAGGCATATCTGGGCTCTGATTTTGAGAAATTATTTAGATAGTTGGAATAAAACATCTAAGCATCACTTGAGTTGGACATCTAAGTAATTTACTAGTAAAAAGATTGGAATATTATGTGAGCCTATTATGTATCAAGACTTCCTTTAAATGTTCCTATGAGATAATCATCACATTTTGCAAAATGTTGCTTCATATTGGCATTTCTGACAATTAAAACATAGAAACAAACAAAATCAGGAATCATTTGCAGCCAACCCTGACATTACTGCATTGATTTAACACAGAAAGTCATAAAGGAAGTACTAGAAAGAGTTACTTCCTAGGCTTAGACTGTCTCTTTATATTTCTTAATGATTTTTCCATAGACAGCATAAGCGAGAGAGCACTGCAGGTAACTGAACTTTTATTAATATTTTGTAAGATTATATATTTACTTGTTTTGCACCTCATTGCATTAGGATTAATGATGACTGCTGCAGGAACATGCACTTCCAACAGTGTAGAAGTATAATGAAATACAATACTCTCTGGTTTTCTCCCAAAATATTCTGGTTCTATTCCCTTTTTATTACACTGTAGTTTTTTGGGTTTTTTTTCTAAATCTGTAGGTAGTGTTATATTTGGAGTGTTCAAATCATGCTGGTGAACTGGGGATAACATAAAATAGTACAGAAATAGCAGCTATCTTTTGAACAGAAAAATGTTGTTATTACAGATGATGGAACTGTTCAAACTATGTGGATTAAAGAGTTTAGCAGAAACTGTGGAAAACTGTTAAGCTAATGAGATGTATTGATGCCAGCAAATAACTTCAGAGCTTTACGAAAGTTAGACTAGTTGAAAATCAAGAGCAATAACTCATTGTGTAGAATTTATTCTACAAATTTAGCTGGAGCAGCCTAGACTACTGATTACAGATACCTTCTCCATTTTGATCTTTTCCTACTGTGAATTGCTCATGAACTTATTTTCAGTTGATTAATTATAAATATTTTGGGAATGGGGGAAGAACAGCCTCCACACCACTTAACTTTAGGCAACTAACTTAAGTGCCTGAGACAGCAGGCTAATCTTCTAGGCTTCTCTTATACTTAGTGGAAAAATAGAGTCTTCCACAGGGAGAATTTAAAGAGTTTTTACATTCTTGCCCTGGCTTGACGTCCTTGAAATTGTCTTTACAAACTCTAAGAATATTCTTAGTTGTTCCTCTCACTTGAAAGATGAAGTCTTTTAACGCTCTGAATTTGTATTTTGTTCTTAAAGAAATTCAAAACAGCCTAGTTTGGTTTTGGCACACTACGCCAAAAATTTTGCTTGAGCATGGGAAAAACAAAGCCCAGGTACATTCAGCAAAACTGCCTGATCCTCTGGAAGAGATTAAGTAGAAATGGCGGAAGGGTCCAGCTGGAGCAGAGGCTCGTGAAGCTCTGCTGGTCATACAGAATCATAGAATGGTTTGGGTTGGATGGGACTTTTAAAGGTCATGATGTCTGACTTACTTGCAATGGGCAGGGACACCTTCAACTAGATCAGGTTGCTCAGAGCCATGTCCAACCTAACTGTAAATGGGATGAGGCATTTACTACCTCTCTGTGCTATCTATTCCAGTGTTTCACCACTCCCACCATAAAAAGATTTCTTCCTTATATTTAGGTGGCATCTACCATCCTTTAGTTTAAAACCATTACCCTTTTTCTATTGCCACAGGCCATGCTAAAAAGTTTGTCCCATATTTCTTATAAGCCCCTTTTTAGTACTGGAAGGCTGCAACAAGGTGTCCCCAGAACCTTCTCCTCTCCAGGCTGAACAACCCCAACTTTCTCAGCCTTTCCTAATAAGAGATGTGCTCCAGACCTCTGATCATTTTTGTTGTCCTCCTCTGGACCAGGTCAAACAGCTCTATGTCCTTCTTATGTTTGGAGCTCAAGAACTGGACACAATACTACAGGTGGGGTATGAGAGCAAAGGAGCAGAATCACCTCCCTCGACTTGCTGGCCATGTTTTTTTTAATGCAACCCAGGACAGTGTTGGTTTTCTGGGCTGTGAGCACACATTGTTGCCTCATCTCCAGCTTTTTGTGCACTAGTATCCCCAGGTTCTTCTCCATATGGCTGTTCTCAACCCCCTCATAGTCCAGCCTGTATTGATACTGGGGGTTGTCCAAACCCAGCTGCAGGACCTTGCACTTGGCCTTGATGAACCTGAATTCGGTTTGGTTCTCACAAATCCATTTCTTGAGCTTGTCCAGATCCTTCTGGATGTCATCCTGTCCCTCAGATGTGTCAACTGCACTACTCAGCTTGATGTCACCTGCAAACCTGCTTAGCGTGCACTCAATCCTACTGTCTATGTTATTAATTAAGATATTAAACAGTATTGGTACTAATATGGACCCTGTGGGGACATCACTTGTCACTGATCTCCATCTGGACACTGAGCCATTGACACTACCCTCTGTATGGGACCAGGCAGCCAATTCCTTATCCACTGAACAGTCCATCCATCAGATCCATATCACTTCAATTCAGAGAGAGGGATGTTGTGTGGGACAGTGTAAAAGGCCTTTCAGGACTCCACGTAGATGACATATGCAGCTTTTCCCTTGTCCACTGATGTAGACACTCCATCATAGAAGGCCACAATGTTGGTCAAGCAAGACTTGCCCTTTGTGAAGCCATGCTGGCTTTCTCAAATCATCTCACTGTCCTTTTTGTGCCTCGGCACAAATTTGTAACATAGCCTCATCCTAGTTACTATGAAGTAAATTAACTCCATCCCAAGTCCAATCCAGCACATCCCAATAGACAATCTGTGCTAAAATGACCTCTGCTGACTATACAGGCAGTGGTCTAGGTATGAGTGGCAGTTCTGCAATTGTTCTTTATTTGACTACACACAGCCTCTTGGTAGCTCTCCTTAAAACTGAAAAACTAGGAAAAACAAGAGTAGTTTAGAGTTGCCCGTTCCTTGTTCTGATGATGTTTCAAAAGGAGTTTATCAAAGATGTGTTTTATCTATCCACCTAGATCACCTCACCTCTTAGACTTAACACTTGTGATATCAATATTTGCAACAGTGATTTCAAAATTGGTTTTAAATTAAAAGTCACCAGTATTGACTTAATAACTATACATATGAGCAAACACCATCAAGGGCAGAATCCATCCAAATAATCTTCTTTCTTTAACCAAATGCTTAAAAGCTCAGATATATAAAGAGTTGCAAAACATATTTTATAACTGATTTTGTAACTGTTTCAAGAATGTTATGGGTAAAGTAGGTTTAAGGACTAAGCATTTAACTAGGTCCTTTCATATGAGCAGGATCCAAAGAACTTGAGTTTACAATAGTTAAATAATTATTTGAGGTAATCCTGGGCACAGTAGTTGATTTATTGGAAAACTTGTGCAGAGGATTAAGTACAAGAACAGAAAGAGCAAATGTACAAGAGAAATAAAAAAAAAAAGTGAGGAATCTAGGGATTGCTAACAGCAATGCAAGTATGCAAGAGGCTTTGGACTAAAGTTCAAAAAAATCTTGAAAAATGAAGTTACAGTAAGAAAAGGATGAGATTTATTAGAGAAAAGAGAATTTTCAAACACGAATAATATGCTGATTAAATGAGGAATTAATTCTTCAGCAAATGGATAGGACTTATAGCAGTTAGCAAGCTGAACATAGGTCAGCAATGCTACGCTGTGTCAAAACCCACAAATTTGTAGGACGTTCAAACACTAGTGTCTGCAGAACACAGGCATATCCTGAAAACAAGAATACTTTGTGTTCTTACTCAATCTGAAATAGATGTGGCAGATTGTGTCCACCTTTGCCTGTCTTCTCCCCTCCCACCTTTTCCATTTCTCTTTCTTCTCTTCCTCTCCTCCTCTATTTTACTCGTTCCTCTGTTATTGAGATGGGTTTCCATGCTGCCAGGAAATCAAATACACTTGACATTCTCCCAAATGGTCCTGAAAACCTGTTTCCTTTCTCACTTATGACCTGTTAACTTCTTGGGTTGACAGGACGAGCAAAGTCCCCAAGTAACATGTGTTTCGGAACTCACATATTACTCCAGAAACCTCTCAAGAAAATAAGCCCCTAGCCCTTGCTTAGCAGATCTGAGTTATCATGAGCTGTGGATTTTTTATTTTACCATAGTTTGTCTTATTTGCAAATGGGAGAGAAATTTCTTTACATTTTTAGAGCCGACTCTCTTAAGCTTAAGTACTGAGTTCCATTTGGGATTTGGATTTAGTTTTGAACAACTCATCTGAAACAGATATTTCTCTCTGCTCCCTGAGGGATTTATTGGCAAAAACTACCGTCTATTAACATTATTCTGAGACTCTGCACAGTGAGAATAGATGCTATAAATCTTAGTAGTATAAAAGCCCAGAAGCTGTAAGGTTTTACTGGACAACAAATAGAAAATTACAATAAGTTCAGACCTTTTTATTTTACTTTGAGTAAAAAACATTCTAAGTGAAGCTTGGCTGAAAATGTCTTTGGAGACCCTCTACACACCAATTATACATCATACCTTGCCCTTGAACACTTTTTCTCAAATGCATGCAATTGTTTTGCATGGGCCATGCAAAATAAGAGGAACTTTTATTACTAATTACTGTGTCAATGGCCTTGGTCTTGGATGTGATTAGAACTAATAATAAAAGAAATTAACAAATGTATCTATACTATTACTCTCCATTAGTAGCAAAAGTCTACAATTTAAATCTATTTTACCCACCAGGGTTCTTGTTTCACAGCTAGCAGATCAAATTAAGGCTATACAGAGCCCAGTTAGCTCTGGTTACTTTTACTAGTTTCTCCAGACTGGTCTCACTAAAATTATTACAGGAAGTCATCAATTTGCTTAAGTATAGTTAAAAACGTTATTGCTAAAAGCAGAAGATGTTTACTTATTCAGAGCTTGACATTAAGAGGGTACATGCTGTCCAAGCTTGGCAGATTTGAGGCTCCAAAAACACCTTTTGATTTGTGCCTTATTTATTTATTTATTTTCCTGTACGTACTATTTTCTTTCCACATTGATCATGTATAATTCATTCTGGCTAACCTCATTGGCAACAAATACTTTTTCAGCCGTTACTGTCACATCACCATAGTTATTTTTTTAATTTTAATTCTTTGCATTGCATTTCCAACTAAATCCAGTTTTAGCAAAGTAATCAAACATTACCATTTAACTCAACTGCTGGCTTTTTTCTAACTTTTAACCAATAAAAGTCTAATTACAATTTTTCTAGTTATAAGGTTGGTTCATATACAGTGTTATACCTATAGTAGAATTTACTTATCCAAGAAGATTTTTTTGTCTGAGTGTTGCCAGTTTGCTTTCTGGTCAGCTGCAATATCGTAATAGGATTAAAAGACCACCATCACATTCAAAGGGAAGAAAAAGTTCTATGACATTTTAGCTTATATAATCTTGCACACCTGTGAAGTTTAAAAAACTCAATAATTTAAATTCAAACCTGGAAGAGTATGAAACTGTTCTTACAGGTGTAAGAATAGGTACAAAATTCTCAGTTATTCTTAGAGGTGTATTAACTTCTAATCTATTTTTAATTTGTGTAAATAAGAAAACAGCTAGATGGAAATTAGTTAATTTAACCATGGCAATAATAATAAACTTTATAGTATAGAAGTTTTCCATCTCCTTTAAAATACTTATGATGAAATTAATGGAAACCACAATATATTAATATTTACTTTTTTTAAAAAAAAAGGACATTGAAAAACTTATTGCTTGTTTAAAACATATCTGACATGCTGCTGTCCCACTAACTTGATAATTTGCCTCTTATTCAGAAGATGCCTCACACAGCAGCCAATAGTGGGTCAGAAAGTAAGTGTATCATAGTCAGGTAAAGACTAAAAGAGTCTGTTGCGTTCTCATATCATGGCTCACTTTTAATTTGGGAAATGGTATTTATTTCTAAATGAAATTACAGTATCAAGATTCTAAATTAACTAAGTTCTGAAACAAAACTGTTTTTCTTTTGTAGGTTTTATTTATATTAGAATTATAAAATCATGGAACAATCCAGATTGGAAGGGACCTCAAAAAATCATTTGATCCCACCTTTCACAGGAAATGGGGAGATGAGATTATCTAGCACCCAGTTCAATCATGAAAACCTAGAGTAACAGGGACTCTACGACATCCCTGGAGACATTGTTCCAGTGAATGACTGTTCTCACTGCAAAAAATTTCTTTCTTATGTCAAGAGAAAAGATCTTGATATTTCAAACAGTACCTTGAAATGGGTACAAACAACTAAACATTTTTATTTTAGGAAGGTGTCTAACAATTTATATGGGGTGGAATAGAACTTGAGTCTTTTGAACGTTCTGCAAGCCATTTCCAGAAAAGTTTTAGGGTAAATACCTCTGCAAGGACATCAGGATATTTTTATCTCATCTCCACCTTATTTCCCAATGGATTGGTACCAACAGATGAAAGATAGTTATCTGCAGACTTGTTTTTTTAGTAGGTCATATTTATTACACAAGAGGTATTGCATCTTCTCTTGAAGAGCAAGAGACAGGATAAACCACCCATTAGGATGTTATGGTAAACATTGTGATTAACAACTTTATGGACAGAGCCCTGAAGGTTATCTTCATTCCTCACGTTCTTGAACAATATGAGAATGCCAAGCATACTATTGGAGAAAAACACAATACATTAAATTCTAGCAAAATATTAAACAACCAGCCTCAGAAATAGAATGTTAACAACTCATGCAGTGTGATAAATTTAGCAGCAGTGTGATGTTTGTTAGGAAATGTCTTGGAAAATGAGAACCACAAGAAAGCTTCTCAGAATAGGGACAAAACAGTCTAGAACCAATCATACAAATTTTAAAGTCATACAGATACACAGGCAACAGAATATAGGGAGAAAGAAGAGGAAGAATTTTACCATCAGCTTGACAATGAGGAAGTCTGTTCATGTTTCATAACAAAAATGGATGTTTTCAAAAACAGAAGCAGAAGCAATTGCAGGCAGGTTGTGAGACTGTTGTGAGGATTTGTGTAACTAGGAAGTAAATGTTGACTTAACATCTACAAATAAACAACTGAACAAGAGTCAGAGAGTAATTCTTCATCCTTAGAGTCATCAAATCATGACCAGGGAAGCACAGCTTTGGAAAAGCCCTAACTCAGAAAGCTAAACATTTACAAAAAAAAGCAAGTGAGATACTGTCATTATTAAAATTCACAAGCTTCACACATACCAACTGTCAGGACATTACTTGCTGAAAAGAGACCTTGGCAGTATGATCTTATATTTACTTGATCTGACAATGACATTATTACCTGAGGAGGAAGAAGAACATTTTGGGATGACACCAAGTACAGCAGATCAGATATTCAACTTGAGAAATTGAACAGAAAATAATGAGAATATGAAATGGAACTACCCTGCAAATTCACAGGCTTCAGTAAAGCATTTGATCATGTGTGGCAAGGAACACTATGGACTGTGATGAAAACACTCCACATTAGTAAAAGAATAGTGACAACCCTTGAAATACTTTATTACAATGCAGAGAGTAAAGCCCTTGAAGGTAACAAGCTGAGTAAGTAGTTCCATATGACAGCTGAGGTAAGAAAGTGATATCTCCTATTGCCACATCCCTTCAATTGTTCCCTTGAACACATTGTGTCAAAGGACTCTGAAAACTTTGAAGAAGTGCTATCAGTTAGAGGTAGTAATATAGGTAATCTATCTTTTGAAGATAATGTAGATTTTATAGGAGGAATGGGACCAGGATGTGCAACTACAATGACAAAGCTGGGCAGCACTGCACTGGTGTATGATATGGAGATCAGGACAAAGAGAGCAGTGTAATGACAATGAGGATTACTGACACTGAACAAGAAATAGACATCAAAAGCAAGATAGTTGAATGAGGGGACTTATTCAAGTATCTCAGTAGTACTACTATGAACAATGGGAAACCTGAAACAGAAATCCAAAGAACTGCCCTCATGCTAGCATCACAGTCCAAAATTCAACCTGGAAAGTCAAGAACAACCTTAGTAGATCCAAAAGAAAAAAATGGAAACTTCTTAGAAATATTGTATTCTCAAGAGCATGAACAGTGTGAAACAGGTGAAATTCAAACAACAGTAACAGAATGAAGAACTCAAGCCTTTGAATTCAGATGTCTCTGCAGAATTCAATGGATACCATATACAGTGCACAGAACTAACTGTTCTAGTGCAGAAAAGCAGGATCTGCAGTAATTGGATCCCATGAGCTTCTACTAGTAGCAGTGCAAAAAGAGAAGTTGGAAAGGTTTGGCAATGTAACAGAAGTGAAAGGCCTAGCAAACATAATTTTGCAGGGGAAAAAATGGAGAGAAAAGAGGATGAGCTTTTTGTGGACAACCTGGTAAAAAGTAACACCAGAAGCTAGATGGGAAAATCTCTAGCAGAACTTCTTCAAGCAGTTAAAACCATCTGAAATGAAAAGAGATTATAGCTATCACCTCACTATGACCTAGCCTGCCAGAAAAGAGGAAAGGGATTATCACAGCACAAGAATCTGTTATAAAACCCATCAAAACAGAATTTCTAGGAAGCCATGTCACTGTTACTACGTTTTATAAATAGATGTTTTTTTTTGTTCTTTACTGCCTTTCTTCTTTCTTGTATTTGTTCAAGTAATATTTATTCCTTTCCAGACCTGCACTCCCTTCCCTAGATAAAAGGGAAACAAATATTTGCTCAATACATTATTGTTCGGGGAATATGTGAGGGGAATAGCACCAAATCTGACAGCTCAAGAAAGGCAAAGCTGCCACAGCGCCACGTTCCCAGGTTCAGCCTATAATAACACTGAGCAGTTATTTCCTAGGCACACTAGGTACATGCACAAACATTCCTGCACTCTGTATCCATGTATACATACAATGAAGTGCACAGATCAACACAGAGACACACAGAGCACAGACACAGACATCACAGACAGCAATGGCCTCATGCTGCTCTCCTCACTGACTGGGAAGGATGGAGGTCTGCTAGTGGAAATATATATATGTGCATATATGTACAGTGTGGATGCCTCTGGAGCTGGGCTCATATGACCTGTCTGTCCAGTAGCTGCCCCTGGAGCCCAGTCTGCCCAGCTGCTTTTAATTGGACATAAAAAACCCCAAGGTCACAGCCCTGCTCTAGCTGCTCACAGAAGTGCCCTCAAACATGCACACACATACAAAGAGCCACATGATACTCCTCTGGTCCCCAGTAACCACCTCCCACCCTATCTCACCCCCTGTGGTCCCATTCTTAGAGAGCCACTCCCTGGCTCCCAGACCACTTCAACTACTCACTGCCTCACCTGGCCTAACATCTACACTTTCTCCAGCAGCTGGCACCATGGACACATGGGTCTTTGTGACCCAAGGACCCACTTCATCTGCTGGCAGTGACATCCACTCACTGGAGTCTCTGCAGTTGCTAGCACCACAAACACACAGACCCTCCAGTCCAGGGTCTGCACTCACCCCCAGACACACATGGGCCCACAAGAGTCCCTCACCCAAGAAAAGAGAAAACAGGGATTTAGTAAAGCAGAACAGACTGTGCTGATCAGGTGCAGGACATGGCCAAACAGGTGTACCAATCAGCAAACTATTTACACACAAATACTCCTTCTTCCTCCTTTATTTTCCCACAGTTTTTCCTCCCCAAACCATCTTGATCCCTCTCATTCCCAACCTTTAATTCCTCTCCTAAACATCACAAATGACGTGTGCAATTTCCAAGTGTTCTTCCCCAAGTCCCACATCCCTAGGCAGTGGGTCCCCTTAGTCCAAAAGGTGATATGATGTTGGACCATCGTGATGGTTTTCATGTATAGACAATGGGGCTGAGGCTGATTTGGAACAGCCTTGGGAAGGGCCTGGACAGTGTATCACTTCTGCTGAAACCTTTACTTGGCTTCCGAACTGCCACTGTCATCCTGTCTGAGTTTGTGGAAATGGGCTTCTGATGGCCTGATGGCCCCTCTGATGGTCCTGGAGAAGCTAGGGCAAGGCATTATCTAGGCTCCTCTACTTGCCTCTGTTCTCCTTTCTGGGGGTATAGATGAGCTTTTATCACACAACTTAACAATTATAATTGGTCAGCTGTCATGCTGACTTCTGCTGAGTAAGGTAAGAGATTGTATTTCTGACTTCTACCTTTCATTTCAGTTTAGTTTTAACATTTGCTACACAATCATCTTTCAAGAAAGTATCTCGGAGCAGGTTGTTTCTCAACCTGTTAGAGACTGACTCAGATTCAGCTGGTGTTTTCTCATGCCTTTTTTTTCTGTAGTTGTATATCTAGCCATAGTCTATTTATTCTCTCTGTGCTCCTTTTGTATCAGGAGAACTCACATGAGCATCTTCTGGTGATGTCAGTAAAAAACTTGTAAATAGAATCCAGGAGATACTGGAATCATAAACGTCCATATCTCAGATCGCTAGACAGAAATCATAGAATCATAGAATAGTTTGAGTTGGAAGGGACCTTAAAGTTCCAACCCCCCTACATGGACAGGGACACCTCCCACTAGATCAGGTTGCTCAGAGCCCTGTGAAGTTCCTGAGCTCCTCCAGCTCAGCAACTGTCCTCAGGCTACTTCTGAAGGTACATTGCAGCTGTCTTCAGTGTGTGGTCATGAAAACTCTCAGACGACAATAGTCATTGCTTTTGTGATCTCTCTTCCTAACTCACTACATATATGTTGAGGTTAAACTGGGTCCTATAATAATCCCAATACACTTAAAAAAAAAAAAAAGAAAAAAAAAAAAGAAAAAAGAAGAAGAAGAAGCTTTACTTAGCACAGCAGCACAGGAATATCTATTTGACATTCATGCTTAATCTTACCTGCTGTGCTTAATTTCAAATTTGAATGCTTTCATCTTTGTACTATGCTGCATCATTCACACAATAGTCTTGGGGGAGTCCACCCTAGCCCCCTTCCTAATTTTACTTTAAAATCATTAGTCCCTGTAAGGGCCTATCTGACATGTGAACCACACAAAATATATTATGGTTTTTTTTTTTCTTGATTCTTTGGTGAACAACTACTGATTCCTAATTAACAAAGAAGAAATGAAGGTTAACTAATTCTCAACCAAAGGTTATGGTGAATCACCTAAATGTGGAATATCATTAGGCAGGAGAAAATGAAAGAAATCAGAGTAATTTATTTGATTTGGACCTTATTCCTTGTTTTGAATCTGAAAAAATAAAGTGAAAATAAGATATGCCATGGTCATTCTGTGTTATTTATATGCAATAATAAATAATGGATTTGCATTACTTTTCCTCACAAAAGTGGAGCATTTGATGCATGTGGAAGTTTTGTTAAAATTGAAGAGTCTACCCAAGGGAGGTTCTGACCTTCCAATCTTTACTTATGTTAATGAGCCCTCAGCTTCAACAGAAAGTCAATGGGGCTATTTTTATCAGTAAACATTACTGCTGCATACATGTATGATACACCTTGTAGTATTTTTTCTTGTATTAGATGAAGAGATAAAATTCTAATTACTGAGGAATCCACTTGGTGTCTTCCTACTCTGTTGGTTCCAAAAGAAAAAGAAAAAAAAAAGCTAAGTGGCTCAGAAATCTAAGAGCTAGTTAGTATAAAGGGGAAGTAAGAAATAAATGACAAGTTGTACTAGAGATGGAAACCATAAAGAAAAGGTTGGGATGAAGATCAGACCCCAGCAGAGCTGAGGGAGACATGAGCAATAATAAAGCTGATAGCAAAAGGTGAAGCTTGGTTGAGAGATAAAGATCAACTGTTACAAAATACAGACAACATATTTTTCAACCCTTACTGTAAAACTGAAAAAAACCCAACAACCTAGATCTTTTTAGAAACATTTTAATTTTATATATCCACCAACAGAAAACAGCCTAGTGGAACAAATACATTGCATCCATTTCCAGAACAGTAGAACCGGTGCACAGCCAGCCAAGTGCATAATGAGTACTGCTGTTTCCACAACTCTGTTTTCACCTGTAATAGTCTCATTTTCCTTGTGTGGCTTCCCTGAATTCTACGAATAAGGTCTACAGGCATTCCTTGCATGCTGTTTATTTTACCTCTTTTTAATTTGTCTAATGCAGATGCAGAAGGAGCAAAACAATCAGTAATAAATGAAGAGTTCTGAGCAAATGATGCAGGAATTGCTTTAAAAAAATTGTATTTTCCGATGTAATGAATATACCAACCTGTATTTTTCTTGGTTTAATGTACTTTCAGTAGTTTATTAAACCACCACTAATAAGAGAAATATTTTCAGTGTCAGCAAGCACTGGAAACTCTTGCAGTGGTTCGGCAGAAAGGTTTTTACTGCTTCATGCTGAAATGGCAATGGGAGAATTTGAAATGTTCAGTGACCTGCAAGCTCCAGTTCCATCTGCATACTTTGCTGTTGTAGCATTACTTAGATGGTGTGTGAAGTAAATCATGTAAAAGTCTAGCTGTTTAACTGTCTATGCAGGCTTTTTATTTCCTCTGTGATATTTCTTTATCTTCCCCAAAGTTGCTTTTTAGTCTTCCACTTAAATATACTTCTTATTATTTTCAGCAAATTTGAGGTTAGCTAGAAGCAACTTTGACATAGACTTGCTGGTCCTTTGCAATTTCTACATGCCTACTGTTCCTCAGCTTCTTCTAAATTTGAACTAACTTTAAAAATAATGGTCCTAAACTTCTTTTCCTAAATATGCCATCAGTTCAATGGATGTATGCTGTCCAGCAGCAATGCAAGAGCAGACAAAGTTTCTTTGGCTGTGAATAATGTTTTTTGAGCTGAGCCAATTCTGTATTCTCTTCCTAAAGTCTGACAGATGGACAGATACACAGAAGTAGTAGTTCTTAAAGTAAGCTTACATGGCTGCAATTGATGAAATTTCTGGGGATTAGGTGGATACTGATCTGAAATAAGAGACTGATCTGAAGCAAGAGACTGTTCAGTCTTCTAGCACTGTCGATTTGAGTTACATAAGAAAAGATTAGCTCACCCTTTTGACTACATTAATATATTTTACCAGGCACAAGCAATAAGAACACTCGTTAGATTGACTTACTACCTTAAAAAAAAAGAGACAATTTGTAAAGCTGTGATTGTATTCAGAGATGAGAGAAACTGGGTCCTTTCCATATTGATGAAACGCTCATACTGAAATTTAATACTGAAAGCTTAAACTTTATGCTCCTTTATTATTTTAAAGTGTGTTGTTGTGGCAGGAACACAGAAGTAATATGTTTACCCATTGTGAATATATAATGTGAAGTTCGAAATGGTAAAGGATCAATTTAGCTTGCAGAGTACAACATGTGGGCTGTGAATTTCTTTCTTCTCTAATCATTGTTTCATAGATAATTAGAGCCTGCAGCATAAAAAATTTTGAGATTTCTAACAGAGAGCTGCTTCTTTTTTTTTTTTTTTTTTTTTTTTATAAGCTTGTAAAATAATTTATATAGGACTGACTTGAAACAATCTTTTTAAAGTATGTTCTGGGAGAGAAAGAGAGAAGGAGAATGCACTTTCCATTCGTACTGCTGTCTTCCATGGTATTCAAAGTTCCCATGATTCTCCATATGTTTTGGAAAATATACATCAGAAAATTGTGCTCTGAGACTGTGTTGGAGGAAGAATTTCCTTCACTTTACATAAAAGTCACCACAGATTCAAAATTTTAACCTTCTTGATCCAGTGAATGTGGGTTTTGTTTTGTTTTGGTTTATTTTTTGGTTGATTGGGGTTTTTTTGCAACACTGCAGTGATTTGGGGTAAGCATTAAAGACAGAAAGGTGCAAACTCGTATTTTATATGACTTACGTTTGCTCATGGCAGACAGAATTGCACAGAAACTTTTATGAGTTTCTGAATATGTTGTCTCCCACAGGAGCTCTGCCTGTGGTATACCATCCTCAGGGCTCAACTGCACAATATAGTCCCAATGGCACTCTGTAAGTGAAAACACACTTTTGTAGTGTCTCACTGACCTTGATTGCACTAGGCAGGTGGGCTCATTTCAGAAGTGCCAAAACAGCAGCTCTATAAAAGGACTGAGGTGCCCATTCCAAGTCTGTGACTTAAGTAATTGTAATTAA
The DNA here is from genome assembly GCF_000747805.2 of Chaetura pelagica. Taxonomy (NCBI): domain Eukaryota; kingdom Metazoa; phylum Chordata; class Aves; order Apodiformes; family Apodidae; genus Chaetura; species Chaetura pelagica. The sequence goes on along the minus strand of NW_009953507.1, from coordinate 3,820,031 downwards.
TCTCTACTCCAGACCACTGCTGCTTACTGCTCTGCCCTGCATATTTTTTTACTTGCAGTTGCCAACATGTAGCTCAGCAAAGGCTAGTCAGTGATAGCTGAACATAATAATAATTTAAAAAAAATATTTTCCCCATTTAAGGTCAAAATAACCATTAATGTAAACAATTGTGGTTTCTGCCTCCTGCCCTTCCCAGTTTCCCCAGATATTTAACTGGTGAAACTGTTGGAGAAGCTTTAAGTGATAGTCTGCTAGGCATTTTATTCCCAGGCCATCACTGCATTTATTGCATATAAATGATACTTGTGTTGCTCATGCCTGTTCCATGTTGTTTAAAACCGATCTCATAATTTCCTCAGATTTCTATTCCCTCCAGTGTGCCTGGAGTTCTGATTAGTAATTTACCACAGAGTTCTATAACAGTGAATACTCTACTGCTGCTGTTAATTAAGTCTGTGTGGTAACTATTCACTCACAAGAGACAATCATTGCAGTAAGATATTGTCAGGCCTGAGGCTTTGCACTAATAGAATCTGTACATATCCCAGAGGTGATGTGTTCTGTATCTGGAGAGGAAGCAGTGAGCCACATCTTCTAACATATCCAGCTGGTGATTTGGTGAATGAATGCCAAGGGGACAGGCTTCAAAAGGCGATGTACCTAAGTCTGAAAGATGGGCAGAATAAAAGCAAAACAATATGGATATTTTATCATTCTGATATAATGTAATCTTACAAGCTGAGAGTTTGTCCCTGTTTCTTTTAATCTTAATTTGGGGCATATGATGGATGTGGAATGCTTTCAGTTGTTAAAATTAATCATTCAGAGGGACATCAAGCACAGTGAATGGTATTGTTATATAAGGAGCATAAATGAAGCACTACATAAAGGGGCTTTAAAGCAGCTCTGACAATTTGCCATCAGTTAGTTTCAGTGGTGACCCATAAAATATTCTCCTGTTTGATAATGATAGCTTTTGCCATATTCAAGGTACTTTCTAAGGTGTGTCAGGAGGTTCTGCATTTCACCAGCAAAATGAAAAATTTTAAAGGTTACCATTGTCTTCATTAGCTCCATCACATTAACAATGGGACAGTTGCCTCCAGCAGGCAATTGCTGCCTCACAAACTCTGCACATGAATTGCTGCAGTACAGACATCTGAAACAAGATCCAGTCTATTGTTAGGAGGAAATGCCTTTTGTCATGAATTAGCATTAATTAGGCTACACAAATAGTTTAGATACTATACAAAGCATAGATTTTCTTCTTAATACAAGTAATAAAAAATGTATGTTATCTTCCAGTCTACAAAGGGAGTGATTTTATATTTTTTTTCTTCATAGAGATGTTATTATCTTTATATACACACATGGGGATTTATAATAACTAATGAAACAAAAAATTATAGTATTGGGTGAAGAAAATACCTGGCTAGTAGGCAATGGAAATGGTTGTCTCAAACTTTGGAAGAAGCAGTGAGGTTAAACTGTGTTTTCACAAGTATGCATAAAGTTAATACATACAAAGCTCTATCTGTTCAGAAAACAATTTTTACTAGTTATACAAACATCACTGCATTAATTGTCATTATTCTGTTTGCCTTGTTTAACAGATATGGATGGACAGGTTGAGTACAGACAAGGATGGGATCAGATTTGTCTATATACATAAATAGGTCTATATACACCTAATAAATTAAATGTATATACATAATTAATAATGCATAACTTATATTAAAAAAAACTGGTGAATAGTTGTGCATATCTAAAGAAGAGGACAACTAGTTCAGTAGACATTATTAGAAAATCTGGAGATAAGAAGTTTCCTGGAAGCAGGTAATAGCCTGGATTTTTCGTATCAGACATCAACCATTTAAACCTTGGATGACTAATCCAAACTGGTCCCCTAAGCCACATCAGTAACCACTGCAGTAATCAGCTTAAGATTTGTCACACTAATCATGGACGTTTATTTTAGGATAGTGCTTGTGGCTGTCTCTGCACCTGTCTATCACTGCAGTGGTCAGCACAGCCGCTTGAACAGCACACTGTTCATGATAAAAAAGTCTCAGCGATTGGCATGATTCTGCTTCAGAGCTCTCAACAGCTTCAGAATTAGCTTTTGTTCAGGGACTGGAAGATCTTCGACAGTTTAAGGTTCTGATCACTGGAGGGAACCAGAGATGATTCACTGAGGTACTTTCATGTCAGTGGGTACAGCTCAAAGTGCCTCTGTGGCAAGTAAAAATTTCCAAGGGGAAGTTGCTATTGATATGAAGCAAATAAAACAAAGAAGAAAAGGGTAGCTTTGATGATTTAATAATTTAGGTTTATGATCAGGATGTCATAAAATTGTTGCAGGTGCTGGCTGGGATGGGGACTGCATGGGCTTCTGAGTGTTGATAACAAGTGGAGCTCAGCATTTTCTACCATGTCTATTTTTAATGCACACATTTCAGAAGCACACTCTAAAGAAACTCCAGTACACACAGACTCTGCTAGAGATTTGGTCACAGTCATTTCATTGTTTCTCTTTCATGTGACTTGTGTGGATTCTGCTCCTCTGGCACATGAAAGCCAACAAGCATAGTAATAACAGTGTTGAACACCACCTTAAAAAGGCTGTGAACATATATTGAAGGATCACTCCATGCTACAGTGACAGAGCACTGGAACAGGCTGCCCAGGGAGGTTGTGGAGTCTCCTTTGCTGGAGACATTCAAAACCCACCTGGACGCGTTCCTGTGTGATGTGCTCTAGGTGATCCTGCTCTGGCAGGGGGGTTGGACTAGATGAGTTTCGAGGTCCCTTCCAACCCATAAGATTCTGTGATTCTATGATTCTGCTTTGTTTCCTCTTTTTGTTGTCTCTATCTATCACTTTAGAAAGTGTTTCAGCTTATCTTTGTGAATCAGAGTTCTTTACCATGTTTAGCACTCCATTGGACTGTTACATTGAGCATTAGGGGAAAAAACATGACAGTGAATTTGTTAATAAATACTTTGTGAAATAGTTGTGCTTTGTGAAAGGAGGGCAGAGTAAAAGGAGCTTTAACCTGATGACAGCAGTTTACAAAATATTTCACAAACCAAAAGTTCATTATAAAATTCTGCATTTAAGTTCATTAAGTTATTTTATCAAGCCAAAAAGAGAAATTCCCAAGAGAAATTAGCGATTTCTTAGGTGTTATCACTTGATTCCTGTATAATGTTCTCTCTGTGCTTTTTATGTATATTATGATGCACAAACAGGAAAAAATGAGGTTTTTTCCAATCTACTTGTCACTGGCAAGCAAGATTTGCTAATATATTTTTTTTCTATTGCTCTAATTTACAAAGCAGGGTGAAAAACAGAAATGCATGAAGGATGAAAAAAAAGGAACAGTATCACTTTGCATTTTAGCTGAAGCTGAGCCAGCAAATCACATATATCTACAGTATAACAGTTGGTTATTTTTGCTGGCATCCATTCTTGCTGTTCCACCACTTATGACTCCTCTGTTTTAAAAGAAATTAAAAAATTAATGCTGGAATACTTTTAATGAAAGCACTTCAGTAAGACTGTGAAAAGTAAATAAATATGTCAAACTCTATTCCATCAGCAATAACAGTTGCTATACCCAGAATTCAGTTTCATCATTCCTTGGCAATGTGAACTTTATTTATGTTAAGCAGGAGAAATTCTTACTGATATTGAAGTCCAGACTTTTTTTGTCTGTAAAAACATTTGAATGCCGAGTTCATTTTTATTATTGCTCTGCTTATAGTATTGCATTTTGTTTTCAGAAGAATTACTTAATTATGTCCTATTCTTGAACCTGCTAGTTGAACTTTCTATGGGTACCTGAAGATTAGTAGTACATCAATGAGTTAAAAAAGTTCTGAGCCATAAGAATTATCATGCTGGATCATAAGCAGCTTTCTTGTGGACCAGAATCCACCAACATAGAAGAGCTGTATCAAATGCTTGACTGAAAGGTACAAAGAAACAAGAATGAAATGGTCATGGAAGAACATGTCCTTTAAACATTTTCCTGCAGGGTTTGTTATACTCAGAAACCCCCAAACTTTTCTCCTTTCCAAAATGCCAATTTTTTAATTTTACTGCCATTACTGTTACTCTGGATAATCTTGTCCTCTTTTAAAGAAGACACTACTAAATACTATACAAACTTAATTTGCTTGGACATCACCACCAGCAGCAAGGAACAGCTTTCATATTGCCTCCCAGAGTATTTCTCTTTCCTGTGTCATATCTGATTTGCTTAGGTAAGTGGTTAAATAGATCCATAAAACTAAGTGCCATGCACCAACATCAAAGTATTTCCTATATAATTCCACGCATTTTCTCTGTGACCTGCCAAGCAGTGAGATAAAAGCCCCACTACTATGCTTTCTGCTGGTTTTGATTTGAGAACAAGAAAGAATACAGAATTTCAATGAGATAAGAGTAAACTCATTAATGCTGCAGACTCTTGCTTATGGTGTACTCATGCTGAACTTCAGGCAGGCAATTGAGGTGCCTAATTTAGGACAGTGTCTGCCCACAGCTTTTGTTATAGTTACTGGAGAGAAAGGGAGAGAGGGGCACCTCCAAACAGTGGTCCAGATCTGTGATGCTCTGAGATCCTCGCCAGAATGGTCTGATTTATTTTCCTGATTACCTAGGCAGAAAGCCAAGGTGAAAACTGCCATTGTCAGTTGGAAGAGTAAGGGGGGGTCCAAATAGAAGCTACCTAATAACAGCTTCTGTGATAGTTTAGTGAAGTCTTCTACATTCCTTTGTTCAGTATGCATTAATAATCCACAAGAAATGTCAGAATCTTAGTTTTATGTCTATCTATATGACTAAATACTGTTTTTAAAGTAATGACAAATTTTAAAAATGAGGGAGGGATGGGACATTAATATGGGGGTTGGACTAGATGATCTTTCGAGGTCCCTTCCAACCCCTAGGATTCTATGATTTTATGATCTCTTCTTACATTGTCCTATTATCCCTAATTAAGAACTATTTGAAGATTCATTCAACACACTTACTTAAGTAGGCAGAGTACTGAAAAGAGACAGAAAAAAAAAAGAAATATGAGGAGATCCAAATTAGAACAAAAAATAAACCATTTTTGGTCTCTGATACCTGGGAAAAAAAACCCCAACGTTTCTACATTAGTTTGAAAAGCAAACATGGACACTGAAGGACTTGCTGATATGGGAAAAAGGGAGTATGTAGCTGGTGGGACATGGAAATAAACAGTGGTGCACAACAAATGTTAACAAACTTGAGAGACTGCAGGACATAGTGAATAGTTTGAAAGGCATGTTGCTCAGCTAGATCTTTTTCTGATTATTCTGCTAAGGTGACAGCAAAACAAAATCTTCAGAAAAGTTGACATAAGCTGTAACATACAGTCAAAAAATCCCCAGTATTAAAATAGCATTATCTGGGAGGCAGAGTGAAGCACACAAAATCAAGAAATATCTGAATTCAGATTGTTAATATAATCTAAACTGTGTCTCAAAGTCCTTTTGCCTTATGATAGTTCTTAATTGCACAGTGACATATGCCCTGATGTAGCCAATCTAAATTAGACACTTACTGAAATACCTAAAAATCACGTGTAGTTTCTCAGCATTCTGCTGATAGCCTGTCAGGAGGCAGGTAACTTTCACATCTGTTCTGCCACTGTAGGAGCTGAACAGTCCCCGGGGTGGCCTGTTTCATCCCACTGCCCTCAGAAAAAGTGGGAAGTGGAGGCACCTCAATTAAATGCCTACAGCATGATGGGATGAATAATGGCAGGAACAGGACTGATTTGGTTCAGAGAGGCATTTGTCAGAATGAATGGTGCAGATTTAATGAGCAACTAATCAATATTTGGTATTCTGACTGCTGGTAAGTGAGCGAGCACATGGCATCTTTGCTGAACACATCTAATTTTGCTATCCATGTAGAATAATTAATTTCCTCATCAGTATTTCCATGGTGTTATTCAATGAAGTATCTGAATTACTCGTAAAAATTAATTGGTGCATCTTCTTAACACCCTGTGCAAGATGACACACAGAGGCAAAGACTCTCAGGATATGTGATGCTCAGTACTGAGATATCTACCATGTCCAGAGTGAAGTTCATATTGCTGAATTACACCCTCAGATCAATTTACATTCAACAGAAGACAGTAAGTGCACATCTGCCAGAACACTGAGGATTAGGAGACCCAAGCTGACCAGTTAGATAGTACAAAAACATGGATGGGTATGTCTTAAATTCTTAGGTGGCTGCCTTGAGGATTCAGCAAGACTTCTCCGTGAAACCTCTTTTGAGCTTACACACATGGCCCTGTTCTCTCAGCCACATATTCAGCATGTTCACCTCAAGGACTAGAGCATACTATGCCTGGAGATAGGGAACAAGAACATCAGCATCTCAGATTACCATATAGGCTATGTTTTAACAGATTACATAACCAAATACCTGGCAAGGGTCTAAAGAATCTTAAATACAGAATCACAGAATCACAGAATCAACCTGGTTAGAAAAGACCTTAAAGATCATCAAGTCCAACCATAACCTAAATCCACCAACCGTAACCTAACCTATCCATTCAGTGCTTAAATCATGTCCCTGAGCACCACATCTATACTTCTTTGAAACACTTCCAGGGATGGTGACTCCACCACCTCCCTGGGCAGACTGTTCCACTGTCCAACCACTCTTCTGGTAAAGAAATTATTTCTAACATCCAATCTAAACCTCCCCTGGTGCAGCTTCAAGCTGCATTTCTTCTCATCCTGTCATCATTCACTTGAGAGAAGAGGCCAACTCCCACCTCCCTACAACCTCCTTTCAGGTAGTTGTAGAGAGCAATGAGGTCTCCCCTCAGACTCCTCTTGTCCAAACTAAACAATCCCAGTTCCTTCACTGTCTACTCATAGGACTTCTTCTCCAAACCTTTCAGCAGCTTGAAATACCAGACTTGTAGACCAAGAAGGATGGATATTAGAAGGAATATAAACCAGGAAATCAGCATAGTTAGGCCCAGGGGCATATACTTTTGAATCTCCTGTCTTTGTTGAGACAAATCATTTCAGGTACCTAAGCAAGGTAGACAGGGTGGTGTTGTCTTACATTGCTCCTAAATTCTACTTAGGAGGCATTTCAGACACCTTCTACTGCCTGAGAAGTTAAAGTTAGTCTCACTACCTGCTATTAACTGAAGAGTAAAACCATTCATGTGTGAAGCTTTTCAGGGCACCTGGCAAGCTGTAACTGGGTCTCCTGTGGTTGGTTATTCACCCGTACTTTCCTTCTGTTTCTGGAATAAACATGGCAGCAATCTTCTAGGCAAATGTTTTTGTGATTACAAAGTGCTTTTTTGTCCCCTGGGGACCTCTGTTTTCTCAGACAGGAACCCTCTCTGTTCACACCGTTCTGCCTCACTCTCATGCAAAATTTCACGGTTGCAGTGTTTCACCTACCTACAACTATTTTCTCACCATTTCCCAGCTCCTGACAAGAAACATCTCCCAGAAATGTTCCCTGTACTGGCTCCTAGTTTCACTTTTTCACCAGCTTTGTTTCTGCTACCCATTCATATCACATTTGGCTTAATCTTTCCCATCTAAACAGATCTGGTGTGTCCTGCATTTGCTGGTTCTGAAGCTCCTCCCTATATCAAAGACCACACATGTTCCTGTTTCACTTCTTCCTACTTTCCATTTCCGACCTCCTTTTGAATGCAAAACCAAAAAAAATTATAGCAGGTCTATCTGTGATAATGATGACAAATACCATCACTGGTATGGTCCAATTATGAGAACTACTAAAATAAAAAGTTTTATCCTATGCATATCCAAACTGAGCAGCATACACACTTGTTGGTGTAATAAAACATGGAAGACACAGCACTAAAAATTCTCAGTGTGGACCATGATATTTATCTGGTATGATCAGGGTTGCAGAAAGAGGATATAGAATTTGTGACACAGAGAACACCAAGGAAATTGCCTTCAGGGTTCAGTAAACGGGATTATCACCTTAATCCTTTTCAGATAGATATACTGAGTTCAATGTCATTAGCTATACTGTGTAGGTCTTTGGGAAAAAAAGAAATCCTCTGAGATTGGGGGTTTGCTTAACATGAAAGGCTGTTTATATCTGACCTATATAGCCATAAATTGCAAACTGCTTCATAAAGCACTTCACCTCAACTCTTACTGCTGGAAAATCCTTAGCTGCAGTTAGGAGATATCCTCTCAAAAGGTGGTTATTGAATACATTGGGACCATATAGAAGCAATTGTAACATAAACAGGACTAATATACATTGGGAAGAACAGAGAGAGGCATGTGAAACATTATTAACCTGTGTGCTCTGATGACAGCTATGAGTAAAATGCTGTAACCTCTCACTTCCCACCAGTTCAGTCTGACTGTTTAGACTTGCATGTGAATCTGGCCAAATACTGCAGCATTTGAGCATAATCAATGGGAGATGTGGTCATTTACTTTCTCCTGAGACTTTCTCAGGATGTAAAGTTGCTCCTGAAAGTAAATGCTTCACAATTTCTAAAGATGTACATAGCACAATTTGCATCTTTCCTTGGCTACTATTAGAACTGACTTTTTGAATAAATACTATTTATTTTTAATATTAAGATTGTAATGGATTTTTTTGTTGTTAAAGAAATTTGTCATATGCAGCCAGATGAAAAAACCCTGACAATTTAGCATCCGCATTAAAATAGAAAAGTCATTGCTGTTCTAACTACAGTTCCAAGTTACAGTTTCAGTTAGTTGAGAATGGTTTAAAGGAAAAAAAACATGTCTAAGAGCACTAGTAGGAATTCCTGAAAATATTTGAATTAACTGTTTAACTATTACAGACAATAACAATTATTTTGACATTTTTGAATGTAGCAAAAGTTACTCTTTTTCCTACATTAAATTTTCAAGGCAGTTTTCACTCGGCTTTTAGTATATCTAAGAATCATTTATTAAAACATATGTATATGTCTATGCACATTAAACATATACTTTATACTAATAGAATCATCAAATCATAGAATGGTTAAGGCTGGAAGAGACCTTAAAGACCATCAGGTTCCAACATCCTTGCTATGAGCAGGGACATCTCACACTAGACCAGGCTGCACAAAGCCGCATCCAGTCTGGCCTTAAACACCTCCAGGGGGGGAGCTTCCAGAACCTCCCTGGACAATCTATTCCAGCACCTTCCTACCTGATGTTCTTCCTAATGTCTAATGTAAATCTACCTTCTCTCAGCTTAAAACCATGACCCCTTGTCCTATCACTACCCTCTCTGGTGAAAAGCCCCTCCTCAGCTTTTCTGTATCCCCCTTCAGGTACCGGAATGCAGCTAGAAGGTCTCCTTGGAGCGTTCTCTTCACCAGGCTGAGAAGCCCCAACTCTCTCAGTCTGTCTTCATAGCAGAGGTGCTCCAGCCGTTTGATCATCTTCATGGCCCTTCTCTGGACCCATTCCAACAGCTCCATGTTTTTCCTGAGCTGAAGGCCCCTGAGCTTTACACAGTACTACTGGTGGGGTCTCATGAGATTCGAGCAGAGAGGCAGAATCATCTCCCTTGCCCTGCTGGCCACACTTCTTCTGATGCAGCCCAGGATGCAGTTGGCTCTTTGGGCTGCAAGCACACACTGGTGGTTCACGTCAAGTTTCTCATCTACTACCTCACCTAAGTCCTTTTCCTCAGGAATGCTCTCTAGCCGTTCTTCCCCCAGCCTGTATTTATGCCTGGGGTTGCACCAACGCAGTTGCAGGGCCTTGCACTTGGCCTTGTTGAACTTCATGGGGCTGCCATTGGCAACGTCTCCAGCCTGTCAAGGTCCCTCTAGATGGTATCCCTGCCCTCTAGGGTGTCAACTACTCCACACAGATTGGTATCATCGGCAAAGTTGCTGAGGATACACTCAATCTCACAGTCCATGTCTCCAACAAAGATGTTAAACAGTACTGCTCCCAGTACTCACCCCTGAGGGACACCATTCATCACCTGCCTCCCCTTGGACAATGAACCATTGAACACAACTCTCTGGGTGCAGCCATCCAGCCAATTATTTATCCATGGAGTGGTCCATCTGTCAAATCCATGTCTTATCAGTTTGGAGGCTGGGATGTCGTGTGGGACAGTGTCAAATGCCTCACACAAATCTGGGTAGATACTAACAGGATTTTAATCATAAGACTCTAGATCAGTATAGTGCATATGGTGAGTCAAAAGCTAAATGCTTTGTTGTCTTTGGTCTTCCATTGCATAACACTTTATAAAGGCCCAAGAGAGAGTTAACCTGAAAGAGCTAATAATTTAATATGTGTAAACTGTTAATACTTGTGTTTCATTCCAGAAAATACCATTATGATTAGTACAGCAATGATGTAATATTATTTGGGGTTTTTTGCCCTTATCCAGTTAATATATTATTTGACAATTGTTTTTTGCCATTCAGGAACTCTATAATTAATGAAGTGATATTGTGCAAATACGTGTTTAATGAACAACATCAGTATTCAGTGGATAGATTTTCAGTGATTTCCTTACATGGTGTATCATAACATTATTTAATACCAAAAAAATAGAGAAGATTAAGATTCCCAGTAAACCTTATTTTCAGGGCATTCTGGATTTTGAGCCCTTTTGAACAGAAATTAAGGTTGCATTCGGAAGTGTTTTTACACCAATTCAGAGCTCTACTTTTTACCTGAGAAGTGCCTAAGCCTCTCTTGCATTTTGAGTGATTAAAATACTTGATTTTAAAGATTCAGTCGATATTTTTCTCAACAGCTTAAGATTCTGACACTTAGATAGGTTCCTCCTGAAGCCAGAGATAAGACAAGCAGCCAATTAGGAGTTAAGAGCTCCTGACTGGCTTAAAAAAAGGACAGCGAATTCTTTTCTTTATGCCCAGATGCCTGGCAGGTCTGTTCACAGGCAGAGAAAGAACTGGACCAGAGTGCTCTTAGGGCAGAAGTGCATAACTGTCACCTTTTTGAAGAGGAACTGAAGGTGATCTGTACTATCCTAAAGGAATGTCAAGTCAGGCTTGGACTGGGGTGCCACTGCTTTCTCATCTAAAGTGGGAAAACATTCAAAATTCTTGTGTGTGCTATATGCAGTTAGAACAGCTGCATGGACTTGGAGTTTTCAGTATTTTATGAAGCATGCTTCCTGTAATTTCAAAAACAACATCCACAAACACTGCCCTTTACTAAAGCTCCTGTGGCAGTGTCTTTTTCTCTATAACAAATTTTCTGCAGGACTAATAGATTTTTTTTTCTTAATAGCTGTCTTTTGGACTAAAATTTTCTGTTCAAGAATTTATTCTCAATTTGATTTATGTCTCCGAGTTTCTTCTCTCTCCGTTACTCCCCTTTTACAGTGTTCCTTCCCTTTCTCTCTCCCTCCTTCCTTTCCTATATTACTCTT